>NC_084737.1:40530987-40653487 GCF_033978785.1 Entelurus aequoreus | reverse complement strand
CCAGGGAATGGAGGCAGAGTGGAACACGGAAGACAACGCCCCAGCCTTGGCCGCATCATCGAGGGGCGGTACATTCCCCTGTACCTACTCAATCAGCCTGAAGTGTCACCAGCTGTGCGGCCAGGTGGGGCCCAGCGACAAACCCTTCTTAACTCTGCCTCATTCAAGTCTGGCTCTCCTCTGTGTCAAGGCAGGTGCATCAGGCGGTAAGTGAGACATCCACCATTTCACCACTAAGGACATTATTAGTGAAATGTTTGACTTATGTTGTGTTTTTATTGTTTGATAGGCAATGACCTTTGACCTTTTAAAGAAGAGTGCTGTGTGAAGGACTGAGAGCCCCAGATGGGAGATATTTATGTTTATTAATGGACACTTTAAGTTTGCTACTTCCACACCCCGCCCTTCCTAAAAAGACTTGTGCAATAAATGCCCTTTTCGGCCTGCTGCAAAACCCACTCTGTGTCTTGGTAAGAATCAGGTACCACAATAGATATATATACAGTATATATATATATATATATATATATATATATATATATAAAACGGACGTTTTCTGTGTTTATTTCCGTACCTGACAGTTTCGGCTACACCTGTTGTCACGAGATTGACACTAGTAATTTCCACAACTTTAAATTTATAATGTGGAGTAGGAAAAAAGTCTTCATTGCTGTCTAATACCACATGAAAGTGGTTGGTTTTTGGCATCTTATTTGTCCAGCTTCCTTTTTCGTTTTTGTACACTTTACAAGAAATACATTGCAGGCAAACTCCATAGCTTGCTAACTTGTGTGCCCTACATTTATGAGACTCTAATTTTTTTAGTGCAGGCAGAATGGAGCAGCACTTTTATTGTGAAGACAGGAACTGTGCGGTCAGCAGGTACAGTGCGGGAGTCTGTTAAAAATAAAACGTGTTTCTTGCGTACCTGCAGGTCGTTTTTTTCTTCATACTGAGCTTGCAGCACCCAGTGTCATCCCACAAGATCGTCAGGTGCCGTGGATATCAATCGAGTGACGAAAGTGACATCATAGTAAAGTTTGACGATCGCTAATTTTTAGTTTTTTTTTTTTATTGTTCATAAAGTCTGGAAATATTTCCCTGGACACAGGAGAACTTTAATTATGATCAATGTATGATCCTGTAATTACTTGGAATTGGCAGGTATATACGTTGCGAAATCAGTTATTTACACAGAAAGATACATGTTTATTTACATACCTTAAATGTTTCCAGTAAAACAGCGGATCAAACAAAAGAAGTCATCGTCATGAACCCACTAGCTGCAAAAGATTCAATAATTGTACGGTGGCGACTTGGTGAGTTTACTGCGGAATTTGTAAAATTTTAACAATACAAAAAGTATGCTGTTCTAAGTTAACATTACTAACACAGACACTCGTAAATGTGTTAGCATGTGAGCTATTGCTAACGACGCTAGCATCATTACATTACGAGTATGCATGAACACACTCCTACTAACAGACGCCACACATTGCCTTTGCGTGCCGGCCCAATCACATAATATCTACAGCTTTTCACACACAAGTGAATGCTTTCATACTTGATCAACAGGTCACACTGAGGGTGGCCGTATAAACAACTTTAACACTGTTACAAATATGCGCCACACTGTGAACCCACACCAAACAAGAATGACAAACACATTTCGGGAGAACATCCGCACTGTAACACAACGTAAACACAACAGAACAAATACCCAGAACCCCTTGCAGCACTAACTCTTCCGGGACGCTACAATATACACCCCCCACTACCCCCTACCCCCCCTCACCTCAACCCGCCCCCAACCCCGCCCACCTCAACCTCCTCATGCTCTCTCAGGGAGAGCATGTTCCAAATTCCAAGCTGCTGCTTTGAGGCATGTTAAAAAAAATAATGCACTTTGTGACTTCAATAATAAATATGGCAGTGCCATGTTGGCATTTTTTTCCATAACTTAAGTTGATTTATTTTGGAAAACCTTGTTACATTGTTTAATGCATCCAGCGGGGCATCACAACAAAATTAGGCATAATGTGTTAATTCCACGACTGTATATATCAGTATCGGTTAATATCGGAATCGGTAATTAAGAGTTGGACAATATCGGAATGTCGGATATCGGCAAAAAAGCCATTATATATATATATATATATAGATATATATATATATAGATAGATATATATATAATGGCTTTTTTGCCGATATATATATATATATATATATATATATATATATATATATATATAAAATCTCCTGAGGATTGAGGAAAACCCCTCATGAAACAGGCCTGTAGAGAAATATATTCTTGTGATTTTTTTCCCACACATACATATTTATATATATATATATATATATTAGGGGTGTAACGGTACGTGTATTTGTATCGAACCGTTTCGGTACGGGGGTTCCAGTTCGGTTCAGAGGTGTACCGAACGAGTTTCCACACGGACATATTAAGTAGCGTAACGCAAGTTGTGTAAACAATGCACACCGAGGCACAACACACAGCATGCTAACAGCTAACGGGATACGATAGACTGACCTTACGACCTCTTTTCACCGGACATGTCCTCTTTTGCGGAGCTGTCAGGGCGGAGTTTCTTAAATGCCTCAAATGTCCGGCATTTTGAGTTAGGGTTGCGTGTATTTTCAATGCACGTTCAGGGTTAAGAAGGGGTTAAAAACAAAACAAATTGTGTGCGCAGCAGCATTCGTGAGGGAGGGGCAGAGACAAAGAGAGCGAGAGTTATGATAAACGCGCATGCGTTGCCAGGCTCTGCTTTTTATCCATAGTTTTATCAGATTTAATTGTTTGTTATCTATAGCAGGGGAGTCAAAAGTAGTATTCTAAAAATACTATTAAAATAAACAAAAACACAACAAAAGTGAAATAAAAAAGCTTAAAGGTTAAATGTAATTTAGAAAAAGTTGCAATGTTGACTGATAAAACAAAGCTGTTTTTTTTTCTTTTCTTTCAAACTGTCATTGCTCAAAACATTATATTGAATCAAAATCAATGGTATTATGAATTATTGACCTATCCAAGGTTCCGATTACTTCACATCAAATATTCCACTAAGAAAAATATTTTTGATGGAAGATTTTGCAAATTTGGTAAATAAATAACCCAAAAATGTATATTTTGTTGTTTTCTTACTGTACCGAAAATGAACCGAGGTACGTAACGAACCAAAATTTTTGTGTACCGTTACACCCCTAATATATATATATATATATATATATATATATATATATATATATATATATATATATATACAGATAATAAGTATATATTTACATACATACACAGTATATATATATATATATATATATATATATATATATGTATATATATATATATATGCGCCCCCACACATCAACCCCCGTCCTAGTCCTAGTCTATAAAATCCGCTACACCTCCCTGATACCGAAGTACATGTCAAACTACTTCCTTAACGTAAATGACCGCCATAACCACAACACCAGGGGGTGCTCCACTAACCACGTTAAACCCAGATTCCGAACTAACAAAGGTCTTAACTCATTCTCTTTCTATGCCACATCAATGTGGAATGCGCTCCCAACAGAAAGGGCATCTCTATCCTCCTTCAAAACCGCTATAAAAGTTCACCTCCAGGCAGCTACAACCCTAAACTAACACCCTCCCCGGATTGCTAATAATCAAATGTAAACAATCAAATGCAGATTATTTTTCTTATGCCTTCTGATCTCTCTCTCTCTCTCTCTCTTTCTCTCTCTCTCTCTCTCTATGTCCACTACTTGATGTCCATATCCCCACCCCCCCACCCTACCCCCCTCCACACTCCTGATTGTAAATAATGTAAATAATTCAATGTGATTATCTTGTGTGATGACTGTATTATGATAATAGTATATATGATAGTATATATCTGTATCATGAATCAATTTAAGTGGACCCCGACTTAAACAAGTTGAAAAACTTATTCGGGTGTTACCATTTAGTGGTCAATTGTACGGAATATGTACTTCACTGTGCAACCTACTAATAAAAGTCTCAATCAATCAATCAATCAATCAAAGTCCGTGCGTCGGTTGAGGTGGGCGGGGTTGGGGGGGGGGGGGGTTTGGTGGTGTATATTGCAGCCCGGAAGTGTTAGGGCTGCAAGGTGTTCTGGGTATTTGTTCTGTTGTGTTTATGTTGTCTTACGATGCGGATGTTCTCCCGAAATGTGTTTGTCATTCTTGTTTGGTGTGGGTTCACAGTGTGGCGCATATTTGTAACAGTGATAAAGTAGTTTATAGGGCTACCCTCAGTGTGACCTGTATGGCTGTTGATCAAGTATGTCTTGCAGTTGATCAAGTATGTCTTGCAGTCACTTACATGTGTCTGCAGAAGCCTCATACAACATGTGACTGGGCCGGTACGCTGTTTGTATGGTGAAAAAGCGGACGCGACGACAGGTTGTAGAGGACGTTAAAGGCAGTGCTATCACGGCACGCCCTTAATATTATTATCCGGGTTAAAATCGTGACAAATTCGGGGGAATGGTTGCCCCGGGAGATTGTCGGTTGGGGCACTGAAATTCGGGAGTCTCCCGGAAAAATCGGGAGGGTTGGCAAGTATGTTGCTAGGGCGGGATAGCCATTCAAAGAAGGTGAATTCATTAAAAAGTGCATGTTAGTTTTTTTTTAAGAAATCTTTTCTTGTGGCCCAGCCTCACCCAGTTTCTGCATCCAGTGGCCCCCAGGTAAATTGAGTTTGAGACCCCTGATATATATATACATATATATTAGGGCTGTGAATCTTTGGGTGTCCCACGATTCGATTCAATATCGATTCTCGGGGTCACGATTTGATTCAAAATCGATTTTTTTTTCAATTCAACACGATTCTCGATTCAAAAACGATTTTTTCCCGATTCAAAACGATTCTCTATTCATTCAATGCATAGGATTTCATCAGGATCTACCCCAGTCTGATGACATGCAAGCAGAATAGTAGATTTTTGAAAAATGCTTTTATAATTGTAAAGGACAATGTTTTATCAACTGATTGCAATAATGTACATTTGTTTTAACTATTAAATGAACCAAAAATATGACTTATTTTATCTTTGTGAAAATATTGGACACAGTGTGTTGTCAAGCTTATGAGATCATCAATCAATCAATCAATCAATGTTGCGATGCAAGTGTAAGCCACTGTGACACTATTGTTCTTTTTTTTTAATTTTTATAAATGTCTAATGATAATGTCAATGAGGGATTTTTAATCACTGCTATGTTGAAATTGTAACTAATATTGATACTGTTGATAATATTCATTTTTGTTTCACTACTTTTGTTTTGTTCTGTGTCGTGTTTGTGTCTCCTCTCAATTGCTCTGTTTATTGCAGTTCTGAGTGTTGCTGGGTCGGGTTTGGTTTTGGAATTGGATTGCATTGTTATGGTATTGCTGTGTATTGTTTTGTTGGATTGATTAATTAAAAAAATAAAGATAAAAATAATAATAATTAATTAAAAAATTAAAATAAAATAAAATCGATTTAAAAAAAATGAGAATCGATTCTGAATCGCACAACGTGAGAATCACGATTCGAATTCGAATCGATTTTTTCCCACACCCCTAATATATATATATATATATATATATATATATATATATACATATATACACAGTATTTATATATATAGATATATATATATACTGTATGTGTGTGTGTGTGTGTGTATATATATATATATATATATATATATATATATATATATATATATATATATATATATATATATATATATATATATATATATATATATACAATTATATAGTATATTATAGTATGGAACGCAAATGGCGTGCGACTAAACTTGAGGTTTTCCATCAAGCTTGGAGTGATAGTTTAATAACTTATAAACGCATGCTTACCTCAGCTAAAGCTAAATATTACTCAAATCTCATCCACCTCAACAAAAATTATCCTAAATTTTTGTTTAGTACAGTAGCATCGCTAACCCAACAAGGGACTCCTCCCAGTAGCTCCACCCACTCAGCAGATGACTTTATGAATTTCTTTAATAAGAAAATTGAACTCATTAGAAAAGAGATTAAAGACAATGTATCCCAGCTACAACTGGGTTCTATTAACACAGATACGACTGTATATACGACGGACACTGCCCTCCAAAATAGTTTCTCTCTCTTTGATGAAATAACATTAGAGGAATTGTTAAAATGTGTAAATGGGACAAAACAAACAACATGTTTACTTGACCCAATTCCTGGGAAACTTATTAAGGAGCTTTTTGTATTATTAGGTCCATCAGTGTTAAATATTATAAACCTATCACTTTCCTCTGGTACTGTTCCCCTAGCATTCGAAAAAGCGGTTATTCATCCTCTACTCAAAAGACCTAACCTCGATCCTGATCTCTTGGTAAACTACCAGCCGGTGTCCCACCTTCCGTTTATCTCGAAAATCCTCGAAAAAATTGTCGCACAGCAGCTAAATGAACACTTAGCGTCTAACAATCTCTGTGAACCTTTTCAATCCGGTTTCAGGGCAAATCACTCTACGGAGACAGCCCTCGCAAAAATGACTAATGATCTATTGCTAACGATTAATTCTGAGGCGTCATCTATGTTGCTCCTTGATCTTAGCGCCGCTTTCGATACTGTTGATCATAATATTTTATTAGAGCGTATCAAAACACGTATTGGGATGTCAGACTTAGCCTTGTCTTGGTTTAACTCTTATCTTACTGACAGGATGCAGTGTGTCTCCCATAACAATGTGACCTCGGACTATGTTAAGGTAACGTGCGGAGTTCCCCAGGGTTCGGTTCTTGGCCCTGCACTCTTTAGTACTTACATGCTGCCGCTAGGTGACATCATACGCAAATACGGTGTTAGCTTTCACTGTTATGCTGATGACACCCAACTCAGCTGGAGGCGGGTCTTAATGAAATTAAACAATGGATGTCCACTAACTTTTTGTAACTCAACGCTAAGAAAACGGAAATGCTGATTATCGGTCCTGCTCAACACCGACATCTATTTAATAATACCACCTTAACATTTGACAACCAAACAATTACACAAGGCGACTCGGTAAAGAATCTGGGTATTATCTTCGACCCAACTCTTTCGTTTGAGTCACACATTAAGAGTGTTACTAAAACGGCCTTCTTTCATCTCCGTAATATCGCTAAAATTCGTTCAATTTTGTCCACAAGCGACGCTGAGATCATTATCCATGCGTTCGTTACATCTCGTCTTGATTACTGTAACGTATTATTTTCGGGCCTCCCTATGTCTAGCATTAAAAGATTACAGTTGGTACAAAATGCGACTGCTAGACTTTTGACAAAAACAAGAAAGTTTGATCATATTACGCCTACACTGGCTCACTTGCACTGGCTTCCTGTGCACTTAAGATGCGACTTTAAGGTTTTACTACTTACGTATAAAATACTACACGGTCAAGCTCCTGCCTATCTTGCCGATTGTATTGTACCATATGTCCCGTCAAGAAATCTGCGTTCAAAGAACTCCGGCTTATTAGTGATTCCCAGAGCCCAAAAAAAGTCTGCGGGCTATAGAGCGTTTTCTATTCGGGCTCCAATACTATGGAATGCCCTCCCGGTAAAAGTTAGAGATGCTACCTCAGTAGAAGCATTTAAGTCCCATCTTAAAACTCATTTGTATACTCTAGCCTTTAAATACACTCCCTTTTTAGACCAGTTGATCTGCTGTTTCTTTTCTTTTCTTTTCTCCTCTGCTTCCCTCTCCCTTATGGAGGGGGAGTTGCACAGGTCCGGTGGCCACGGATGAAGTGCTGGTTGTCCAGAGTCGGGACCCGGGGTGGACCGCTAGCCTGTGCATCGGTTGGGGACATCTCTACGCTGCTGACCCGTCTCTGCTCGGAATGGTTCCTGCTGGCCCCACTATGGACTGGACTTTCGCTGATGTGTTGGATCCACTGTGGACTGGACTTTCACAATATTATGTCAGACCCACTCGACATCCATTGCTTTCGGTCTCCCCTAGAGGGGGGTTACCCACATATGCGGTCCTCTCCAAGGTTTCTCATAGTCATTCACTTTGACGTCCCACTGGGGTGAGTTTTCCTTGCCCGTATGTGGGCTCTGTACCGAGGATGTCGTTGTGGCTTGTACAGCCCTTTGAGACACTTGTGATTTAGGGCTATATTAATAAACATTGATTGATTGATATAGTAATCTACACACACACACACATATATATATATATATATATATATATATATATATATATATATATATATATATATATATATATATATATATATATATATATATATATATATATATATATATATATATATACATATATATATATATATATATATATATATATATATATATATATATATATATTTATATATATATATAACTTTTGGTTGTGTTTTCCGCTCCATTTGCTGAATGGCGATATACGATATATATCTCGATATTTTTTCCGTTAAGTAAAAACAAAACAGTCCTAGTTACCTGAGATACTAAAATAATGACTTACAAAGTCTAATTAATGACTTACTGTAAATAAGCATTTGCAATAAGCGTTTGAAAAAAGAGTTAAAAGTGGGGCCACATGCTGACATATGCTCAACTCATTATGCTTAATTTATTGCAGCATTTGGGAAGCCTGTAGTTGATTTGTATTATGTAAATGTTATATTTTTATCAACATGTGATAGCAGGGACCCTGCCATTCAAAACTAGGCTGCTACATTACTAATGATTAATGTAACTATAGCTGAAAAAATAGTACAATAACAATAGGAGAGACTATTCATCCCTGAACACCATGGAGTTCATGTAGGCTTTATGATGCAGTTACATTATTATATCAACTATCAGAGACAGAAACATTTCATTTAACATAATGTCCTTTTTTGCTGCTTCAACACAGCTCAATCAACACAGAAAAAGGTAAAGTGCAATAACTTAGTTGTTAACTGTAGGTCAATATTGCTTGTCTTTCTCTCAGACAGATAGGGCTTTGCTGTCCGTAACACACACACACACACACACACACATCGCACAGTGAGCTAACGCTACGCTAAAAGCTAATTAGCCTTCACCTCAAGGACTGCGAGCGAGCTGAGCTGCCGCTTATGTTTCTAGAACGTCAAAGGGCTCATAGTGATGTTACTAGTAGTTGATTGGGAGGTGTTTATTATAATTTGGGAGAGTCCGCTGATTTATGCTCACCTGCTAAACACCTATCTGCTCACCACACCGTCTCTCCTCTCTGCCTGTGCCGTGAGCACTGACTCCATGTGCTCTGAATACGCACTGCTGATTGGCTGTTACATGCACTCTGAATACGCACTGCTGATTGGCTGTTACCGCTCTGCGTGTAACCAATCAGATGGTCCTGTGGGTGGGACAATGCTGGGTGCTGCAGAGACGTTGTACTTGTATAGCGCTTTTCTACCTTCAAGGTACTCAAAGCGCTTTGACAGTATTTCCACATTTACCCATTCACACACACATTCACACACTGATGGCGGGGGCTGCCATGCAAGGCGCTAACCAGCAGCCATCAGAGGCAAAGGGTGAAGTGTCTTTCCCAAGGACACAACGGACGTGACTAGGAAGGTAGAAGGTGGGAATTGAACCCCTGTAACCAGCAACACTCCGATTGCTGGCACAGCCACTCTACCAACTTCGCCACGCCGTCCCATTATATTATGAATATTATATATATATATATGTATATATATATATATATATATATATGTATATATATATATATATATATATATATATATATATATATATATATATATATACATATATATATATACATATATATATATATATATATATATATATACAATATATATATATTATGAATATTATATATATATATATATTATGAATATTATGTATATATATATATATATATATATATATATATATATATATATATATATATATATATATATATATATATATATAATTATATAGTAATCTACTCACACACACACACACACACACACACACACACACACACACACATATATATATATATATTTATATATTATACTCTAAATAATTGATGGCGGCAGCCCTATTTCAAAGTATTTAAGAGGGCCATTACAACCAATAAACGCTAAGGGATTTAAAACAATCACTGTCTTGGTATGATTATGAAGGAAAAATTGTGATGAACAATTACTTTTTAATAACGATGCACATCTTAAACCTTAACCTAAAGCAACCAAATGGTGGAACTAAAGAAGCAGCACAGTCTTTCATCTTTTAAGGATGTTCACCCTTTTCAGAGGTGAACGGGGCCAACACCATACAGGAGGATGGACAGCTTCAGACAGGTGTTGAAAATGACTTCCCGTTGCTGGCCAGGAGTAGCAATTTCTAGGCTGTCAAACCAAACCCACACCATGTAGATTTTCTAAAAACTGTTTGTCTTTCTGCCACACATTGCAAGGGTGTCTTATTTTATGTTAAATGTGGTGTAAGGGTGCAGCTAAGTTTGGGAAAGATGATTCAAACATAACATTCCCCTAAACTGCAGCGATTTAAAGCTGCTCTACTGATGCGTTCATATTTCTCATGCGCATGTCCATCAATGCAAAAAAAACCAGTAGTTTCCGCAATGTCGCTGCGATAGAGTGCCCTGATCTGTGTGGCGCCAAACAGCACATACAGTTTTTTTTATCTTTAAAAATGTTTTTTTGCTATTATAATGCACACTAGGGCTGCAACTAACAACTAATTTGATAACCGATTAATCTGTCGATTATTACTTCGATTAATCGATTAATAATCGGATAAAAGAGACAAACTACATTTCTATCCTTTCCAGTATTTTATTGGAAAAAAAACAGCATACTGGCACCATACTTATTTTGATTATTGTTTCTCAGCTGTTTGTAAATGTTGCAGTTTATAAATAAAGGTTTATAAAAAAATAAAAATAAATTAAAAAAAATAAAAAGCAGTCTATGCGCATAGCATAGATCCAACGAATCGATGACTAAATTAATTGCCAACTATTTTTATAATCGATTTTAATCAATTTAATAGATTAGTTGTTGCAGCCTTAATGCACACATGTTAAAAGTGTAATTTAAATACTGACTATTTGCATTTATTAGAAATAATGCAGGTTATGGCAAGCAGAAAAATAATTTTTTATTTCAACTATTTTCCCTAAAAAAACTATTGAGGCTATGAAATGTGTTTTATCCAATTCTTTGATTAATCGACCAATCTATTGATTGATTGCTAAACAGTCAATAGCTGCATCCATAATCTTAATGTTATTGCATTGCATGTGGGGTGGGATGTCTTATCTCAATCAAATAAGGATGAGTATCCCTGGTCTCTATACCGGTACGATGTACATCTCGATTTACAAGCAACGAGCAGATTTTTTTTAAGATCCCTCTTCATATATTGGCGATTTGATTAGATAAGATTCACATCTGGAACACGATGCATCAGGATTCAAATATGCCTAGTCAACGCTGAATCCATGTCGTCGTTTCGAATTAGTTATAAGGTTAGTTGGGGTGGTATATCTCGGTTGGTAGAGCGGCTGTGCTAGCAACTTGAGGGTTGCAGGTTCGATCCCTACTTCCGCCATCCTAGTCACTGCCGTTGTGCCCTTGGGCAAGACACTTTACCCACCTGCTCCCAGTGTCACCCACACTGGTTTAAATGTAACTTAGATATTGGGTTTCACTATGTAAAGCGCTTTGAGTCACTAGAGAAAAGCGCTATATAAATATAATTCACTTCACTTCACTAGTTGTGCTTTCAGTGTATTTGAGAGCAGTGTAGCAGCTTTTGCAAATAGCGTTAGCTTTATCAAGATACAAGATTCTCTTGTAAAACCTATATTGTGTTGCCAAACCATAGATTTTAACTGTGGAGGTGAATGTGTATCTGTTCAGCCAGCCAGGCTTGCCTTGTTGTTTGTGGGCCTCCATCCATCCATCCATCCATCCATCTTCTTCCGCTTATCCGAGGTCGGGTCTCGGGGGCAGCAGCCTAATCAGGGAAGCCCAGACTTCCCTCTCCCCAGCCACTTCGTCCAGCTCTTCCCGGGGGATCCCGAGGCGTTCCCAGGCCAGCTGGGAGACATAGTCTTCCCAACGTGTCCTGGGTCTTCCCCGCAGCCTCCTACCGGTCGGACGTGCCCTAAACACCTCCCTAGGGAGGCGTTCGGGTGGCATCCTGACCAGATGCCCGAACCACCTCATCTGGCTCCTCTCGATGTGGAGTAGCAGCGGCTTTACTTTGAGCTCCCCCCGGATGGCAGAGCTTCTCACCCTATCTCTAAGGGAGAGCCCCGCCATTTCGGCCGCTTGTACCCGTGATCTTGTCCTTTCGGTCATAACCCAAAGCTCATGACCGTAGGTGAGGATGGGAACGTAGATCGACCGGTAAATTGAGAGCTTTGCCTTCCGGCTCAGCTCCTTCTTTACCACAACGGATCGATACAGCGTCCGCATTACTGAAGACGCCGCACCGATCCGCCTGTCGATCTCACGATCCACTCTTCCCTCACTCGTGAACTTTTGTGGGCCTACTTACAATTTTTGTGGCGTCATAAAAAAGGAAGAACGAGTTAGAATGAGTTAACATCCGATGCACCTCTATTTTTCACCCTAGACCGCAGTGATTTAAAGCTGCTCCACTGATGCATTCATATATCTCATGATACAAACTCAGTGTTTCCCATAAACTGCCAAGATACCTGTGGCGGTGGGGGTGTGGCTATGGGCGTGGTCACCATGACATCATCGAATAATTTGCATAATTTACTACAATGATTTGATTTTCTCTAAAAAGGCTCAAAAAATGTATACTTACTAATTAATAATAAAAGTTTTGTTTTAAACGTCCATCCATCCATCCATCCATCCATCCATCCATCCATCCATCCATCCATCCATTTTACAATATAATTACAACACTTTATGTACATATTTATATACAGATTTGAACAATAAGTTATTCACTGAAATATATTTATTAATTGTGGTTCTTACAAAAAATATATCTTATAAAATATAAAAGCTAAAATGTCTCAAAGCTCTGCCCCTTTAATCAGTGCATACTAAATAATTTAACTTTATCCTACTACTACAACCATATTATTTACCAGCAACATAAAGTGAAACAGAGGCAGAGGTGTCCTGCCACAGTCAGTAACAAATAAACAGAAAACAGTAGTGGTGGTAGATAGACACAGAGCTTCATCAAACATCTGATCCACTGAACAAAGAGCTCCAAAAATCTTGAACTTTAGACTGCCATCAGTTTTACTCCCTACACTTAACCATGTGTTTCCTACTGCCTGCAGACTTTGCACCCTATGTTATATACACATGTTGTGTTTGTAATATAAATACATTTAATGAAGTCAAATACAAATTAGGCAACAAGAGAAGTATCCTACACTTCTCTTTTGTAAAGTAAATCTGAACAGCCGATATGGGCATCTACATCAACTATATGATTTGCCTGAGAAGCTGGAGAGGACAAAAAAAAATAAAAACAATTATTTTATTTTATTTGTGGCGGACGTAATTCTTTCGTGGCGGGCTGCCACAAATAAATGAATGTGTGGGAAACCCTGCAAACTGGTTAATCATCTCATCTCAACAATCAAAGCAACTTTGCAGGCAGTGATGTCCTACATCTGACATGCTCATTACTTTCAAGACATTTTAACACCGATAGTGGTGGTTTGAGTTAGTCACAGTAAAGATGGAGCGTTTTGAAGAACAATTAGCATGTGAACAGCTGTAAATCATTTGGATAACACCCATAAGACATTTCTGTGTTGTCACAACAATGTCAATCATCCCCTTTGCTGTCACTCTGAGTGTAGGCCTTAGAGGGGACCTATTGTGCAAAACCAACTTTTCCTAGCTATTGGGACCTGCTGTTGTGTATTTGGGATCTGAGGTGGCGACTTGTCCAGGGTGTACCCCGCCTACCGCCCGAATGCAGCTGAGATGGGCTCCAGCACCCCCCGCGACCCTGAAAGGGATAAGCGGTAGAAAATGGATGAATATGTCCCAGAAATGTTATATACAACTGTGGAGGCATGGCGGATATATTTTTATAACAACCTTGCCTTCCTTTATACTTCCTCCAAACAAGCTGTTTGTAATATGCCCCAGGTGTGTGACGTCAGCAGATTATCCACGTTTGGTAGAAATGTACCCGAACATCTTTGCGCTAGTGCGCCATTTTAAATTTATTTACGAGCGTTTGTAGTCCACAACATGGCCACGATGAAACACAATGAATGAAAATGCTCTGTTGTTGGGTGCTTTAAGAAGCACAAGTCACTACCTAAACCAGACCTGGGCATTCTGCGGCCCGCGGGCCGCATCCGGCCCTTTGTGCGTCCCTGTCCGGCCCGCGTGAGGCCAATTATAAATTACAAAATACATTTTAAAAAGTATCTATGTCGAGTGTGCAATACAACGGTGCTGCTTTTGTTTTGAAAATCGTTATTTGTATTACTTCCGTGTGGACGTATGCGTGTGCGTGATTGTGAGTGAATGTGAACAACTGCAATTACAAAATAAAGTTGAAAAAACATCTATGTCCTGCGCGCAATACAACTGTGCTGCTTTTATTTTGAAAAGTATTATTTATGGGCGTGTGTCCGTGTGTAACCTGCGAGTGAAGGTGCACATGCAGCGACATGTGATGCACGGTTTACACCCGAGACGCCAAAAAGAGAAAAGTTGATGAGGAATGCCGTGTTTTCAACAACACATGAACTGCCAAGCAACGTCCCCTCACCTAAGGTGCGTGCCTGCGCAATTGCGCACTGCTCAAGCGTCCGCTGCGCGCAGCAAGTATATGCCGCGCACCAAATCAAATCCCATCTGAATTATAAACAAAATAAACATATTTATTCTATGTAATTTTGCAATGCAACTTTGAGTGACAGTGACAACAAGCGGCCCTAATGGTGTTCGTCAACACCGTTCAATTGAACACCGTTCAATTATTGTAACGTCTATCGAGATGCTTCGAGGACAGGAATTATATCGATCACTTTATTGAACAAAACTGTTTATATTCGGACATAACCACACCAAAAACATGAGTAAAACAATTCTATCTCGAAAAACTAGTCATTTTCTGCCGTACAAACCAGGCCAAAACCAACTTGTCATCTGTCACCAACACGCATAGCACTAAACCACTAGTGCGTTTAAGGCCACGCAAAAAGTCGGACAACTCAAACACCACACAAAGTTACACTATGACTCCTCAGTCATACGTGTGCTTATTTTACTGTCATTTATTATTAATGTTAATTTATATATATTAGTCATGGAATGCTGTTACACACACTATGTTGAAGTATTACTATTATTATTATTATTATTTATCTTACGGTATATATCAAAAATAATATTGAGCAAAATTTAATTGAAATATTGTCGATGTGGCCCTCCAGCAGTGCTCGGGTAGCTCATGCGGCCCCCGGTAAAAATTAATTGCCCACCCCTGACCTAAACTTTCAGCCTCATCTGAAGTAAGATGTGCCTTACTTTTAACTTTTATTACATGTAGCAGTAGACTAACTAGCAGTAGAGTAACTGTGAAGTGGTCGCGCCAAGTGTGGGCAAAGCAAACCACTTCAACTATCCAACTACTTTTAATGGCGGAGTCGGTGACCACTATCTACGGCAATGGAGGAGACAATCAAACGGAGAGTAATAACAGTAGGTTAAAAATGTGTAAATGACATGTTAGTCTAACGGGAGCCAGCCACAGTGGATGCACCAGATGTACGTTGGTAAACCTCACTCCCTGACAGCTTCAAAGAGTATGCCAGCCGCTGGGTCAGCAGCTCTGACTTTTAGCCTAATGGCTAGCACACGTCTCCTCTCAATCGGACGGTTGTAAGTTTGCGCGCTGCGCGCATCAGTTGCAGTATGGGAAGTTCACAAACACAAGGCAGAGAACGCTACATTAGCAATGTTAGCTCAATTTGTTGTGTAGTTAGCCTAGCCTTTTAATGTAAGACAACAGCACTACTGTCCTGAAGCAAAATAAATAATGTCCATCCATCCATTTTCTACCGCTTATTCCCTTCGTTGTCGCGGAGGGCGCTGGAGTTTTTTTCCTAAAAACTACTTATAATTGGAACAGTGCCTACCGTGTTTGGCAATAAATGAATAAGTACCTGTATTATAAACTGTTATTACGTTAGCAACGTAGCTTGTAGCGTAGCTTACTGTATAGCCTTGAGTTGAACAGCAGTGTGGTGGAGTTGTTATATAGACGAAAAAGGCCTGTTGTTGTCAATATAAACATGTATACTTCTAGGATCGAACATTGGAGATGTACAGACTCGGTAAAGTTTAACCTTAGCCTGATGAAAGCTGTATTTGTTCAATATTTTGATTGAGAATATCTCAAATATACTGAGTCTCTGCACATTCTTCTCACATTGCTTCTTTCTTGTATTGTCTTTAATGTTTGATCCTGTTCTGTCTCCCTGTAATGTTTGTCTGATCTTGAATGGGATTGTGCTGAAAATTTAAATTTCCCCTCGGGGATTAATAAAGTATTTTTGATTCTGATTTCTGATTCTGATTGTTCCATGCTTTGATGTTTAGAGCGCCTGGCCTGTTGTGCAAAAGTTTTCCTGACTCTCTTGTCATGAGCGTGTGAGTCTACCATGCCAATATATCACTTCTGGGCTGCACACACACACACACCCACACACACACACACACACACACACACACACACACACACACACACACACACACACACATGCACACGCACTCAAATATACCACAATCTGACACATGCCTCTCCTGATAAGATCAGTGGCTGTGTGTCATCCACTGCAGCTCTGAATTACTGCAAATGTAGACTAGACAGTGAATCAGTGCATCTAAAGCAGAGTAAACAAATGTGACATGATAAGTAACGGTTTTGGTGAGGTACTGGCATTAGCAAAACCTGCAGTTTGTTTGTCTTATCTGTTGTTTGTCAAGAGTTGGCTACAAGAGAGCAGAAATATATGTGCTAAGGGTTATTTACTATTCAGTTTTCACACATCTCCCATATTTGTTGTTGTATCATGCAATGAACATGTAAGATTTAAACTACATAAATATTTATTGCATTAAATTACATTAACTGACAAAGGCTGAAAAAGAAAATGCATACATCTTACATATCTTCATTAGGGCGGTGTCAAACAATTATTTCTCAACTCAACTAATCTACTGATTATAATTGTTTTATTAATCTATTTTTAATTTTTTTTTAAAGTAATGATGCAACACATTTTAGGAATGAATTCCCCCAAAAATATATTTATTTTTTAGGTATTTATTGTAAGGAAAATGTATAAAACATGTAAAAGATGTCTATGGATGTTCTCATTCATCCAAGTCATTGTATTCTCAGTATTTGGTAATCACCAACTCAATCTTTTTAAAATGTTCCACAAGGCTCCCAGCAGCCCGTAGTGCTGTGCTTATCTGGAGATCCTTCTTTAGAACGCTAGTTGAAGGGTATGGCAAGCACACTGATGGGACGCTCCAAGATCCACTACGTTTGAGGCGTTATCGTGAACAACAGCCAGCACATTTTTTTAGGGATATACCACATTTCTCTGCCACCTTTTCCACCCAACCAACCATATTTTCAAGTGGTATGGTGGTATGGGTGTATGAAGCAAGATTCCAATTTGATTCAAGCTCCATCTGATTTGATTGGAAGCGTTGGTTTTCATCCAGGATGAAAATCCACAAATACAATTATAAATATTTATAGTGCTGTCTTTACTATGTAGTGTAACTAACTTAAAGGATGTAAGTACACTTGCCATGGACGAATGGAATGCAATGGCCTGAAACAAGTGCCCAAACAAAACAAACATATAAAATACTATACTATAAAATACTTATATGCATTTTTTGTTTTTGTTTATACAAAATCAAATCAAATCAACTTTTTTTATAAAGCACATTTAAAATTCACCACAGGGGTAGCCAAAGTGCTGTACAATGGGCAGGTTAAAAGATAATACGAGTACCGAGCAAACACAACACAACACAAACAGAACATGATCAAAAATAAATAAATACAATAAAATAAATAAAACATAAAAACATAAAAACAGGTTCACAGCAGGTGTATTATGGGACGTCATTGCAGGATGGATATCACTCAGTGTTAAAAGCCATGGAATAAAAGTATGTTTTTAAGAGAGATTTAAAAACAGGAAGAGAGGAGGCTTGTCTAACACTCAGACGTAGGTCGTTCCAGAGCTTGGGAGCAGCAGCGGCGAAAGCTCTGTCACCTCTAAGCTTCAGCCTTGTGTCAGGGACCGTTAGTAGCAGCTGATCGGCTGATCTTAGGGATCGGGTGGGGCAGTAAGGCTGAAAGAGGTCGGAGAGATATGTTGGCGCGAGGTTGTTTAGACATTTAAAAACAAATAAAAGGAGTTCAAAGTTGATTTGGTAACGCACAGGGAGCCAGTGAAGGGACGCTAATATAGGGGTGATGTGCTCACGTCTGCGGGTCTGTGTTAGCAGACGAGCAGCAGAGTTCTGCACGAGCAGCAGGCGGGCGAGGGAGGCCTGGCTAATGCCTACATACAGGGCATTGCAGTAGTCTAAACGAGTCGAGATAAAGGCGTGGATTAATTTCTCGAGATCATGTCCTGATAGAAGCGGTTTCACTTTCGCCATTTGGCGTAATTGATAAAAGCTTTTTTGAACGACGCTGCTGATTTGTTTTTTCGAATTTAAAATCTGAGTCGAACTTTCAAAAGGTATAAATGTACATTGGAGGGACAATTTTGAGCAAAACTATCATAATAGTATTCACTCTTCAACGCTACTTTAAATTATACTTTATGATGGAAGGACTCTTTGAAGAAGTCTGTTTTCCATCCTCCTGACAGAGCCACTGCAAAGCTCCATCTCTACAATTCTTCCCTCTCAGCCATCTGTTTTTTCTCTCATGTCATTTGTCACATCCAGATATGAGGCAAACTCTGTGAGGGCCTGCACAGTGCGTGTGTTTGTCACATCATGTATATACATTACACTGAAACAGTCACTTAGCTTGAACACTTTATCCGTCTGAGTCCAGCATGTGGAGATGAAGTGATCAGCGCTTGACAGTTTGAGCCACCATTTGTGGGACAAACATCTCTGTGATTTAGCGTTGTGGTGCGTCTGCCCATGTTGTGCGTGATACTCTTTTTTTTTTTTTCCCAGCACATCTTTTACATAGGCCTTCATAAGGATACTCAATGTGTTTTTTTCTGCCGACAAGATGTGTTGCTGTATTGATCAATTTATGGATCACAACTCTCCTGTCTTTAAAACTGTTTGTAATTTTTATTTTCTAGCAACATATGCACTTAAACAGGATGCAACAACCAACCTAGAAGCCAAACTGAGCTGACATTCAGAGCTTTCCTGCTTTTAATCTCAGCTCAGCAATTGATGTCCAGCTGTTAAAGTAGTTTACTCTCTGATAACACTCCGATTGTGACACATAGTCCTACTTTATTTTCTCTTTCTGTTTCAGAGCTGCTTTCATGAACTTTCCTGGAGACTGCTGTTGCAAACTTTGCCAGCATGTCAACTCATTTTAGTAATGAATATTCTCTTAAATCATTGTAAAATATTCTTAACTCCAAAAAAAATGACATGTCAAAGTTTCCAAGTTTGCACCTAATTTACATTAATTAACTACTTTATCAGGTGTACACAATCACTACTGGATTGCACAGCATGTATACTTCATTAAGTTTCATGTTCAGTTGTCCTGTTATGGATATATTTTATTGTGAATACAGAAACTGTGCGGTTTGTCTTTACACTTTTGACAGCAGCTACGGCAGGAGAGTCTGTTGAAATATAAAGTGCTTGTCGCATTCCTGCCGGTCATTTTTTTCTTCATACTGAGTTTGCAGCAGCCAGAGTCATTTTATAAGATCCTTGGGTGCCGTGAATGTCAATGAAGTGACAAAAGTGACAAAGTGAAGATTGAAGATAGCACATTTTTAGGTGTATTTTTTTAATGCCTGGCTGGCGATCAACACGATCGACCGGTAGCTCGCGATCGACCTAATGAGCACCCCTGGACTACGGTGTGTGACTCCTGTTTTTCTACATGTACAGCCCTCCAGAAAATTAAATGGACATATTAAATTCTTCAGTGTTTTAAAGTACCAGTAGAGTCGAAAAACAAGTTGACTTCAAATGCTTAATTGTGTTTCATAGTATCCATTAAACCATATCCAATTGTATTTACAATCCGTAAATAATTTAAAACAGTTTAAATATCACAAAATGACACAAAGTCAGTCAGCCATTTTGAATATTCTGCTCCGAATACCTTTGGCTATTTCCGGAGATTGACGTCACAGTGGCAACACTTCTGCACTCTGACCATATTATTAGATCAGTCATTCTGGAAATACGCAAAAATTAGAGAGATATGTGCCGTCTATCATTAATAATCCCTGTGTAAGACATGAACACGTTTTTCTTTTTTGTATGCATTTTTAGTCGTAAATAAATAAATACGTAAAAAGTCCGCTCAGAATGTAGTCAATGGGGGCTCTCTTGTTTCGCCCACAAAACCCTCTAAATCCAAAACCCACCAACAAGTATCTTTACACATATTGTGACCTGAATATTAATCAATTAACAATGTTATTATAAGCGCTAACGCCGACAAACTATTTCTTAGCTGTGTAAAAATACAGGCAGCGAAGTAGCCCTCAAATGCTTTATTGTGCTGCTCCCGCATCATCACGTCTCGGCTTGTCAAAGTTATTCTAGATTATAAATCATGCCTCTTATCTAAATATTAGGAGGATTTAGCCTCGAATCTAGAAGCTGTTCATCTGTGTGTCACGATTGGTATAACTGGTGGACCCAAATAAAGAAATGCCAGGCAGAGTCTAAGTCCAAGGGTTTTATTGAAAAACCAAGAGGGAAATTAGGGAGTTTGTAGGTCTTGGCGTTTGTGGTCCAGGAGAGCAGGCTGAGGCAGGCACACGCTTTAGTAAAGTACTGAATGCATTGGAAAACAAGGGTAAATCGAGGAGCAAAAAACACAAAACCAGTAGATCAGCAAGATAATAAAAAATGCTAGAATTCAGGAAAACTGGCTAGAAGTGTTACCACATGTAGAACTGTGAACAATCTGGGGATTGCGCAGAGTGACGTCCAAACATAATGCTGCAGGTGATGAGTTGATGGCAGGCAGGTGAGTTGATTAGGGAACTGGGATCAGCTGTGCCAGGCGGAGAGCTGGAGCCAAGCCTACGCCCAAAACACGCCCACTCTTACAAAGACATACACAGAGACAAACACATAGACACAGACAGAGACTGTGACACTGTGACATTTAATGTATACATGGAGATGGAGACAAACACACACAACCGAAAACAGTTTCTGCAGAGAGACTTCCTTGTTAACCCTTCGTGTGCAACATAATTAATTTTTCATACAATTGGGAAGATATTGACATCCTATCAGTCGTCATCAAAGTAAGAGCAGATATTGTACAGTAAGCTATCATTTTATTATTTTTGTAGTTTGTATTTCTTGTTTAGCACTTAGCAATGCTACACGATGCTTAGTGTTTGACTTAAACTGGATTTGTTTGGCAGAGCTTCTAAAACTTGTAGCTTATCCTCCTTATATTCAGGCTCAACAATATAAGATTTACACTGATTACCAAAGTAATCGTTGTTGGCTCTCACACAGTCTGCATGATTTGCGTTGTTTTTGGTGCGGAAGGGATATGCGCTTCCTACCTCTACGTCACGCGATGACATGTCTGGCTTGCTCATTTTCTCTCAAAATGGCTCAGGAATCTCCTTGAGATTGATACTTTTTTGATCATACCTATTTATTTGCAAAATTTGAAAGTCTTTAGGTGTCATAAATAGTGTTGGGACTAACGGGTGAAAAAGTAACGGGCTACTGTAATGCCGTTAGTTTCTGCGGTAACTAGTAATCTAACGCGTTATTTGTGTGTGTCTGGGTGTGGGTGTGGGTGTGGGAAGGAGGGGGCGTGTCTGATCATGGCGGAGCTGCAGTTGAGTTTGTCGAATATGTAGATATTCTCACTACTTTTCTTTTGTCGAGCACAAACAAAAGAACATTTTAGTTAAATGTAAGTTGTGTCTTGGATCAAAGATCCCATCTACTGCCCAAAACAGCAATTCAAATCTGCTGAAACAGCTGCAAAAGCAACATGTTTCGATGAAGCTAGTAAAGAGAGACACAGACTCCGAAGCCACTTCCCTTCCACCACCACCACTTAAGAATTAACTCTGCCTCTGCTCATCATTCAGCACTGAAGGTACACACACTCTGTCAATTCTCTTATATACTCTTTCATTCTAGACTTCTAGAGTGTTTGATTATCACATCACTCTAAATGTATAGACTATAAAGTTCACAAACATAAAGAGGGATGCTAGTGGGCCAGGCCAATCTTTCCTTATCTCTAAACTAAAACTGGGGAAATGGAGTAGAGTGTTCTGGGCTTCAGACATGATTTTATTTCAGAATTCTTTGAGAGAAAAAAACACCTTGTTAGGCTTTGTATATATAGTGTGTGCCTTCCTTGCTTCACAGCTATTCTGTTATTATGCTGTTTTTTACTTATGTATGTTATGTTGCAGCTATTTAAAATAGTTTTGTCAATTTGTTCTGGCCTGAAATAGATTGGCCCTTTGAAACATATATTTGTCTTTGTGTGTTGTATGTAGACCACATTGCTTAGCAGAGTTCAGTGATGCAAATGCATGTCAAGTTGATCAACAGATTGTATTATTCTCCAGTGCAATAACAGTACTGAAATTATGGCTAAAAGTGCATTAATGGGAGCTTTAAAAAAAATAAAAAAATACAAGTAAGTAACTAAATAGTTACTTTTCACAGTAACGCATTACTTTTTGGTGTAAATAACTGAGTTAGTAACTGAGTTACTTTTTAAATAAAGAAACTACTAACTGTAACTAGTTACTGGTTTTCAGTAACTAACCCAACACTGGTCATAAATCATATATATATATATATATATATATATATATATATATATATATATATATATATATATATATATATATATATATATATATATATATATATATATATATATAATAAACGCTTCAATATAGAGACAATTTGTTTTTTCACAGCTTATATAACAATGTGGCACAATTAGGGACAGGTACTGAATTCTATACTTTTTTTTGGCACCGACAAAATCCCGCCGGTACTACCACGCACCAATTCACATAAAATCCATATCTAACGGTGCCATGTTACGGTACCTTGGTTGCGCATGGCGTGATGTCCAGTTGCAGACTCAGCCGGCTCTAACTAGGGATGTAACGATAAACGTAATAATGACAACTGCAGTAAAGTTTTGACGGTTAGTATTATCGTTTTAAATTAAAATGATGGAAAAACCGTGATTGATAACTGTACTTTGATAAACTCACAGACTGACTGGTGCTGGCTCGCTAACTTAAATGCTAACATGTGAACAAGAGACCTTAACTTCTTTCCCCATGAAGAAACCACATACCCCAATATAAACTTATACAAACACATAACTGTCTGAACAACTAAGATATTCAATTGTGCACATTGACCCTACTAGTTGTGCTAGTTATAATAATTGATCAGCGAAATACAAGATTGAGGTGGTTTTATGGTGCGTTCAAGAACTGCTAAAAAGAGTAGGACAACCAAATAATAAACACCCACCAAAAATAATAGTATAGATGTTATTTGCAACAACACACTTTTATTTTACATACATTTTTAAGTGGTAAAGTAAAAACCAAAATTTAAAACAATAAAATATTAACCGTTAAAACAGATAAAATACTAAGACTAAAACACTGTCAGTGAAGCATAAGAACACACAACATGCAAAAAAGTGGCTTTTCTAACAGTGTGTCTTTTCATTTTAGTCAGAATATATATATTTAAAAAATACAGTGTGTGTATCAGTAATTTTTGAGCACATTCAACACTATTGCGATTATGATAACTGGTCATTTTGGTCACGATAATCATGAAATAAAACACTTGGTCATCACTCCAGCAACACTTAGAGCAGACTCAGCCAAACAATATCTAGGTAATGTTGCTTCAACGCCAACAAATACATTTACTAAGAAATGTTATAATGTAACAAGATATATCAACTGGACAGCAGTTATCATACTCAGCTCATCTTAAAATGCCATCCATCCATCCATTTTCTACAGCTTGTCCCTCTTAGGGTTACGGGGATGCTGGAGCCTATCTCAGCTGGACAAGTCGCCACCTCATCGCAGGGCCAACACAGATAGACAGACAACATTCACACTCACATTCACACACGAGGGCCAATTTAGTGTTACTAATCAACCTATCCCCAGGTGCATGTCTTTGGAGGTGGGAGGAAGCCGGAGTACCCGGAGGGAACCACGCAGTCACAGGAATAACATGCGAACTCCACACAGAAAAACCCAGAGCCTGTGCTGCCCCATCTTAAAATGTTGTACACACCCCGTTTCCATATGAGTTGGGAAATTGTTAGATGTAAATATAAATGGAATACAAAGATTTGCAAATCATTTTCAACAGTTGAATATGCTACAAAGACAACACATTTGATGTTCAAACTGATAAACATTATTTTTTTTTCAAATAATCATTAACTTTAGAAATTGATGCCAGCAACACGTGACAAAGAAGTTGGGAAAGGTGGCAATAAATACTGATAAAGTTGAGGAATGCTCATCAAACACTTATTTGGAACATCCCACAGGTGAACAGGCAAATTGGGAACAGGTGGGTGCCATGATTGGGTATAAAAGTAGATTCAATTAAATTCTCAGTCATTCACAAACAAGGATGGGGCGAGGGTCACCACTTTGTCAACAAATGCATGAGCAAATTGTTGAACAGTTTAAGAAAAACCTTTCTCAACCAGCTATTGCAAGGAATTTAGGGATTTCATCTACGCTCCGTAATATCATCAAAGGGTTCAGAGAATCTGGAGAAATCACTGCACGTAAGCAGCTAAGCCCGTGACCTTCGATCCCTCAGGCTGTACTGCATCAACAAGCGACATCAGTGTGTAAAGGATATCACCACATGGGCTCAGGAACACTTCAGAAACCCACTGTCAGTAACTACAGTTGGTCGCTACATCTGTAAGTGCAAGTTAAAACTCTCCTATGCAAGGCGAAAACCGTTTATCAACAACACCCAGAAACGCAGTCGGCTTCGCTGGGCCTGAGCTCATCTAAGATGGACTGATACAAAGTGGAAAAGTGTTCTGTGGTCTGACGAGTCCACATTTCAAATTGTTTTTGGAAACTGTGGACGATGGAAAAGAACCATCCGGATTGTTATAGGCGCAAAGTTGAAAAGCCAGCATCTGTGATGGTATGGGGGTGTATTAGTGCCCAAGACATGGGTAACTTACTCATCTGTGAAGGCGCCATTAATGCTGAAAGGTACATACAGGTTTTGAAGCAACATATGTTGCCATCCAAGCAACGTTACCATGGACGCCCCTGCTTATTTCAGCAAGACAATGCCAAGCCACGTGTTACATCAACGTGGCTTCATAGTAAAAGAGTGCGGGTACTAGACTGGCCTGCCTGTAGTCCAGACCTGTCTCCCATTGAAAATGTGTGGCGCATTATGAAGCCTAAAATACCACAACGGAGACCCCCGGACTGTTGAACAACTTAAGCTGTACATCAAGCAAGAATGGGAAAGAATTCCACCTGAGAAGCTTAAAAAATGTGTCTCCTCAGTTCCCAAATGTTTACTGAGTGTTTTTAAAAGGAAAGGTCATGTAACACAGTGGTGAACATGCCCTTTCCCAACTACTTTGGCACGTGTTGCAGCCATGAAATTCTAAGTTAATTATTATTTGCAAAAAAAAAAATTAAGTTTATGAGTTTGAACTTTAAATATATTGTCTTTGTAGTGCATTCAATTGAATATGGGTTGAAAAGAATTTGCAAATCATTGTATTCCGTTTATATTTACATCTAACACAATTTCCCAACTCATATGAAAACGGGGTTTGTAGTTAAAAATGAGATGTCATTATTAATAGCAATTAACATTTATAAACAAACCCAAAAGTTGTGTTAAAAAAATTGGTACCATATAGTACCGATATTGATTCCCAGGTACCGGGAATTTTTACCATGTCAGTTCAAATATGAAAGGTACCCATCTTTAGGCACAGTAATTGGTGTATTTATTACCGTATTTTTCGGAGTATAAGTCGCTCCGGAGTATAAGTCGCACCGGCCGAAAATGCATAATAAAGAAGGAAAAAAACCTATATAAGTCGCACAGGAGTATAAGTCGCATTTTTGGGGGAAATTTATTTGATAAAACCCAACACCAAGGATAGACATTTGAAAGGCAATTTAAAATAAATAAAGAATAGTGAACAACAGGCTGAATAAGTGTATGTTAAATAACGCATAAATAACAAACTGAGAACGTGCCTGGTATGTTAACGTAACATATGGTAAGTCATTCAAATACCTATAACGTATAGAACATGCTATACGTTTACCAAACAATCTGTCACTCCTAATCGCTCAATCAATCAATCAATCAATGTTTATTTATATAGCCCTGAATCACAAGTGTCTCAGAGGGCTGCACAAGCCACAACGACATCCTCGCTAAATCCGATGAAATCTTATACGTCTAGTCTCTTACGTGAATGAGCTAAATAATAATTATTTGATATTTTACGGTAATGTGTTAATTTCACACATAAGTCGCTCCTGAGTATAAGTTGCACCCCTGGCCAAACTATGAAAAAAACTGCGACTTATAGTCTGAAAAATACGGTATGTTAATATAGATTTGACAGTACAACTCCAGTAAATTCCCAAATGGGAAGTCATTCACTAACCCTCCACTCAGCTCATAGCTCATACGCTTTAAGTCACTACGCAAGTCAACCTCTTAGTCTCTGATTTGGCTCCTTTTTTTCCTCCTCCCCCATCCTTCAGCCTGCTCAAATAATAACACAGAGCAAAGGGAGCGTTCAGCACGGGTTCTTCTGGTTATATTTAGAAATGAACAGATGCAGCGCACTGGAGCGGAACATGCGCCTCTGCTCTTCTTGTTATGTGTGTGTGTATCTTTGACTCTTCCGTCATAACAGTTCTCCCATAATGCACTGATCATTCTGACTAAGCATCCCAGCAGTGACAAAGTGGGTCAGATGTGGCCAGGAACTGTCCACCTCACACTAACATTCCTACCGTCCTTCTAGAACTAGAACGAGCTGGTTAATCGATGTTCTATTTTGGGTGGTCATCATATGTGCAAAACATACTTGGTTGAACCTATCTTATTCATTAGCCACAGCGGAAGCATGACATAATAATCGTTTAAAGACAATGTATTTATTTGGAACAATGTACATTATTGAACAATCATATACAACAAACAACAACAACAAAAAACAACTTTTGACTGCATTTCAGACAGCTGTTGTTTAAACAAGGAATATTGTCACGTTTTAATCTCGTCACACTCATAGGAAAAACTCATTCCATTGTGACTAACGAGTATAAATATTTGTGATGTGTGGTGCGTATTTTTAAAAAGATCTAGGAAATGTTACTTTGCTAATAGGCAGAGGTTGGCAATAACTATGTTTCTCTAGGTTGTGTATATACTGTGTATGGGTGGTGTAACAGTGCCTCCTTAGCAATAGTGCACCACACCAATGGTACTGACTACTGAGTCCCATTTGTAGATCTGAATTTCTGTTAAAAAAAGCAGGGAAAACACATTTAGGGATGTTGTGGTCTCCAAGGGGACTGCTCCTTTATGATGCTGCATGCCCATTGATTCAAGCTTTGGATCCGAACCAGATAAAAGCAGCCCTGGGTGTGGATGGTTATGATTCGAGAAGGCGAGCACTGGCTCTAAGCTCTCTATATGATTGTTATTTTTCCTTTCCACTTCACTCATCATTCTGAAACAAAACAGCAGCTGTTAGTTAACATGAAAATAATGATACTGTTCTATATGTGCAACTTGGCAACGGCAGTACAAGTGTGGTTGAGACAATGAGAACGTAAGTAGTTTAATTGACATAGTAAACATAATTTCTGTATTAGTTGACACTTTGGGCCAAGCAGGTACTGTATCATACAATAAAGTCAGACAGTGAGTGTAAAGATTCTCTCCCACACAGCCCCTCCCTGATGTTTTGTATAATGTTGAGTTTCCTCTATAATGGGGAGTCCAATGTTAACCGACAGGATGTCCCTAAGACTTACAGGAAGCTACTGAAACAATAGACTTTACTGTTTAGGTAGCCACTATCACCACTTTATAGTCAGAATCAACCAAAGGAAAATACTACATTATTTGCCCATTAGACAGAGGAAATGTGAAATACTTTACAATTGTTGTTAAGTTAGTGTTCAAAGACCAATTTCTATTGTCCTACACAGTAAGTCTCGTTTGTTAATAAACAAAGATAAAACAGATTGAAATGTTTCCAGTTTGAAAAAACACTAAGAAAAATGTTGACAGTTCCTTCCTAAAAGAATGTGAAAACAACGTGAAATTCTCAGCTGACTGATTTTTTAACAATATGCTATAAAGTAGTCCCACCTCTCATTCTCACAAAGACAACCTGCACACATGTCCTCATAAAACTTCCTCACCCCCTTATACTGTGACTCCTCTGTGTTGCCATCTTTCATCTCTTTGTTGATCTTTAGATAGGCCGTGCTTTAAATTGGATTATTTTGGCTTGAGTTAGGTTAGTTGGCGTTACAAGGATTAATAAAAGATTGGTAACGTCCAAGCTAGAACTTATACCTAGCTCCAACCACAATTATGTGGGGAGGCCAAAGGACTGTGCACAAGAGAGGACCTCACAATCTGAACACATGAGTACTTTTGCTAGGACAAGGAAGGCAAATATTAACAAGTCAATATTTACCATTCTGATAGACTCCATATACCCTTAAAGGGGACCTATTATCAATGCAAAACCAACTTTTCTTGCCTATTGGTACCTGGTGTACTTTATTACTGATTTATTTTTAAATACTGTTCTATAAAAAAAAAAATATTACTATTTTTGTTTTTCTCCGTTATTGCCAGCGCCAGTGTTTGTTCTAATAACATGACGGGTCCCTTAGGACCTGTGAGTGTTAAGACTCTATGAAGCTTTTATTTCAATGATAGGGCCCTCCTAAGTATGTGGGCAGTTGAACAAATGGTTATCTTTTGGAGGTTGCAGATATTAATTGTGCCTATATGTTTTCTGTTTATTTGTCTAACCCTTTTTGATTTCACCCAGACAATTTGTAATAGCTGGTTTATTGGATGTTTTCATATCTCATATTCTCCCAATTTCTTTCTTTGGGTCTTTATATTTTGACAGTTTTTCCATATATTTTGTAGAGGTGTTTTTTTTCAGATGGTACCGTCATATCTATGTGGACGCAGGTCTTTATCTTGTTTATCTTTTACCACAATGTTAAAATGGTTTGCAGCAATTGTTCTTTTTGTGTGTTTGGGCATGTACCAAAATATAGTGACTTGGTTGTTTTCTGCTACCGTCTGTGGGTTGTGTCATACCTCTGGTTTTGAAATAATAGACCATATCCCTTACTTTTTTTCCAGGGGACGTATTTTTGTTATGATCATTTTTTTTTTTTTTTAATAAGGGAGTCTTCCATTTCTAATTTCAATTCTGAACATAATTGAAATCTCTTCTGTACAGTAGGTAATGAATGTTTTTCACAATTCCAATGAATTTAGACCGACCACAGGGGGGCAGCAGCCCATAATAACTGCTCTTGGCTCCTGGCCTTTGCTGGTTGCTGTGGAAACGGCTCTGAAGGAAGCTGACTTTGAGTGGTGAGGCTGGGAGACACAGAGGGCAGTGTTGAGTTGGGCTACATCTCGTGAATGCCAATGAGCAGCTGAGCCCAGCTTCTCACACAACAAGCACACTGACATGGACCAGTGTGTACTCATCTCTCAGACATTGTTTTTTTTAATTCCCCCAGTTCAACAAACGGAGGATCAAACCACATCCTCTGTTTGAATGCCAAAGGAATGATTCCCTGCCTTTTGACAAACAACAAACCTGATTTGCTGATTACCTGACTGATAGGTAATACAGTTTACTTATAAGTTGTGTTGCTGTTTTATGTTTTAACTATATGGGCTACTGTATATTTCTAGTCAAATCACTGCATACATATTTTAAAGGGTTGTTCAATGTGTGCACATGCACAGGAATGCATAAGTGTAAATCACTATCTCATGAGATATCTGAACGGGCACACTTCCTCCCCCTATTCCCAAAATGAGACAGGGATGCATAACTAGATTTGAGGTTACGTAATGCTGACTGGAGGCATGGAGGATGGGTATAATCCACTTTTATTTGGGTTAAACCCATCTCTCTCTTCCACTCTTTGTGAGGGGACAGTGGCCTTACATCCGTCGTCTGCACAATCTCAAGCTGAGGAACAACAATCTTTGTCACAGTCTTTTAGCCGCCAGCTCTGAGAACGTCTCAGCTTCCAGGAGCTTTGCGTCTCTTTGGAGCTCTTTGGAGTTTTGTATTTGCCCTGATGGGAACTAAGGATGCAATAAAATTACATAAAAACAACAAAAAAACAGAGGCAAATCTATCAACTGGAGGGGTCAGGAAAAAATACCTCTTCCATAAAATTCTGTAATCAAGACAGTACTTGTTGCGCTAAAATAAGAACTATCCAGCCATCCATTTTCTACCGCTTATTCCCTTTGGGGTCGTGGGGGCGCTGGAGCCTATCTCAGCTACAATCGGGTGAAAGGCGGGGTACACCCTGGACAAGTCACCACCTCATCGCAGGGCCAACACAGATAGACAGACAACATTCACACTCACATTCAAACACTAGGGCCAATTTAGTGTTGCCAATCAACCTATCCCCAGGTGCATGTCTTCTATTGTTTAAAAAATACATGCATCACCATGTACGGTGGTTGAGAGCGACAAGATAAATGCAAAAGCTCAATGGCAAAACCCACCACAAAATGAATAACCTCACAAAACTGCACGGATGAATGATGTGTAGAAAATATGCAGTGTGCTGTACAGTGTTGTCTAATATTTTTGCTTTTGCTCACTTCAATCCAATAATAAGTGCCCCGTTTGTGGAATCGCCTGCCGGAGGTACTCAGGGCTGCAGAAAACATTACATTTTTCAAAAACAAGCTCAAGACATACCTTTTTAATTTGTCGCCTTATTAATATTCCTTTTTATAGCTGTATTATCTTTTTACGTCTGTGTTTATCTAGTATTTATTATATTTTATTCAGCATGTCAGTTTAATGAATTGTATTTAGTTTTTAATTTACCATTTGTATAATAATGATACATTTGACACAGGGGTTAGTGCGTGTGCCTCACAATATGAAGGTCCTGGGTTCGATCTTGGGCTCGGGATCTTTCTGTGTGGAGTTTGTATGTTCTCCCCGTGACTGCGTGGGTTCCCTCCGGGTACTCCAGCTTCCTCCCACCTCCAAAGACATGCACCAGGGGATAGGTTGATTGGCAACACTAAATTGGCCCTAGTGTGTGAATGTGAGTGTGAATGTTGTCTGTCTATCTGTGTTGGCCCTGCGATGAGGTGGCGACTTGTCCAGGGTGTACCCCGCCTTCCGCCCATGTGCACCTGAGATAGGCTCCAGCACCCCCTGTGGCCCCGAAAGGGACAAGCGATAAAAAAAAATGGATGAATGAATGGATACATTTGACTGATTATATTGCATTGTATTAATACAATTAATTCAATGTATTTTGTCCTCTTACTATACTTATGTTGTATAGGGTTATTTCCAGCGTTTCCTCAGCGGGAGCCCACTGCAATGCTATTTTTAGACACATGTAGCGAGTAGCTTAGCTACAAAGCTACAAGTTATAAAAGAAGACAGACGGGAGAAGAGAAACAAAAATTAAAGAGAGAAATAGACTGCAAATCAAGGGGCAGCGAACCAAAAAAAAAAATGTAGATAATCCATGATGATTGGTTGATGTACATATAAGAAAATCCATGATGATTGGTTGGTTTACTATGATGAGTCACAATTGGTTAAGATTAGGGCAAACATTACGAACAGGCCAATCAGAGGCAAGATAGAGCGGGTTATCAAACTAGGAAAGGAAATTACAACAGCCACGCACATTCCACATGAGGACGAGGGTGTCAGAGAAGAGAAGCGGGAATATAGAAGGGTTTGGATTGTTTTACATTTCCCACAATTATCTAATGACTCAGTATTTCTTCGTGCAATGTTATTTTCCACTGAACAGTTCGAAAATATTACGTGTAGCGCTATCGTGAACGATGACGCTCAACTTCAAAATGAATACACTTCCGGGAAAAATACGAACCCCTCTATTCAAGCGAGCGATTGAAAAATGAAAGATGGCAGAGAGATTCTAGCCCTCAGATTTTTATTTTAGTGATGAATACGACGTCCAGGAAACCAATGATGTGTCTACTTGGCCACATTATGTATGTGTTTGGATAAAACGATGCCCAAAATATTCATTTGTATTTGTTTATTTTGCCTTTAATCCTAGGAACACCTTTCCTACCGTCATGCGTGGTGATGGTAGTATTATGCTCTGGGCCTGTTTTGCTGCCAATGGAACTAGTGCTTTACAGAGAGTAAATGGGACAATGTAAAAGGAGGATAACCTACAAGTTCTTCAGGACAACCTAAAATAATCAGCTCGGCGGTTGGGTCTTGGGCGCAGTTGAGTGTTCCAACAGGACAATGACCTCAAACACACGTCAAAAGTGGTAAAGGAAAGGCTAAATCAGAATTAAGATTTTAGAATGACAATCCCAAAGTCCTGGCTTAAACCCCATTGAGAACATGTGGACAATGCTGAAGAAACAAGTCCATGTCAAAAAAACAACACATTTAGCTGAACTGTACCAATTTTGTCAGGAGGAGTGGTCAAAAATTCAACCAGAAGCTTGCCAGAAGCTTGTAGATGGCTACCAAAAGCGCCTTATTGCAGTGAAACTTGCCAAGGAACATGTAACCAAATATCAACATTGCTGTATGTATGCTTTTGACCCAGCAGATTTGGTCACATGTTCAGTTTCCCCATTATAAATTCGTAAAAGAACCAAACTTCATGAATGTTTTTTTGTGACAAACAAGTATGTGCTCCAATCACTATATCACAAAAAAATAAGAATTATTGGAAACTCAAGACAGCCATGATATTATGTTCTTTACAAGTGTATGTAAACTTTTGACCACGACTGTATATACTTACATCATGTATATAAAACCCTAGTGGAGGTGTTTGGATGTTTTTTTAGGGGAATTGAACGGCTCCCATAGCTTCCATTGTAAGCAAACTTTTGATGGAATTTATTTAATATTTAGAATGCATTAAAAAATCCATCCGTCGTCGTGTCTTTCATAATGATTGTGAACATTCGGCAAAAGTAAAAAAAAAAGTGCAGTTCCTCTTTAAATGCTAACAAACAACTGCCCTAACACGATACATTAACGTCTTCCCTCGTTAAGAAATGACATACCCCAATCTAAACTCGTATAAACATGTCTTTCTGAATAAAATTAAGTAAATTAAACATGTGATTGTGTAAATTGAACTGTGAAAAAGCTGTGCTTTCCTAGTCCTGAGTGATTGATACTTGGAGAAATATGACACATAGGATTTTTAACAGAGTAGGACACCATAACACCTGCCAGAACACTCTTAGTGAAGCACAGGAAACACAACACATGCAAAGCAGTGGGATTCCTAATTTATTTTAGTTATTCAAAAAAATCTAAAGATTTCTGTGTGTGTATAAGTAGTTTTTGAGCACATTCAACAATATTGCAAACCTATTGATAACTCTGATCATTTTGGTCACAATAACCATAATATGAAATTTTAATATTGTTACATTGATTGTCGACCATCAGTCAACTATGGCCAAAATCTATAGTGTTTTTTAAAAGAAAAAAATAAGAGTGCAGCTAATTAGGCTCACAACAAATAAAAATATCTTATTTGTGACTTTTTCCAACTCAAAGAAAAGGGTTAAAACACTCAGACATATAAACACGGTAAAGATCGGCTGGTTTAGTGAGGTCCTCAGAAGCTGAAGCCGGTCCTGCCAGGGTCCCATCCAGGCAGGGGTGGCACGGCAAGTTTCATTGGCATGTTGGGATGTCTCCCATTTCAGCACATCCTCCCAGCACATCCGCTTTATGCAGGGGGCCTCTAGTACTTTGAGGAGGGAGGTTCCATATCAGATGTTTTAACTGTGAGGTTGATAGTCAAATCAGATTCCTCCAAATCCAATCGTCGATTCTAAGACACCCCGAATTTCTTCACATCTACTGTGAGGCTGTTTCTATGTGAAGGTTAAAGGGGAACTCCCTTTTTTTTGGAAATGTTGTCGATTATTCACAACCCTCATGTGAGACAAGCACACATTGTTTTCATTTTTTATGCATTCTAACTCCTAAATAAACATTAGTAAGAGTCAGCTAACAATGTAGCTAATGGAATTAGCTCTATAGATGGGTTACAAACACGTGACCTAGAGGGTTTCAGGCAATGGTCTAGAGCCCCATTAGGCTACTGTTTATTTACCTGAAGCAGTGCAGATTTGAGCGCATTTTGAAAGGTTTAGACTTTAGACTGAGGCAAATATATAAGCGATTATGAAAAAAATATTTAAAATGTAACGGAGTGAATTTTTCAGTCCTAATAAAATATTTTTAAAAATATTTTAACCATTTATCATCACCAAGAGGTTACTGCTTGCTACGACACTTACGGTATTTAGAGAAGAAAAGATCAGAGGCACATAATGTGTTTTCATCTGAAGGTGTCCACAAATTAAGCATTAATCCGTGAAAGACATAGTTGGACTTTTTCGTTCATCAGTAAGTAACGTATTTGCTTGACATAACAAGTGCCGTGCTGCTGTGATTGTGACGCTAATTAGAAAAAGGATAAGTTTGTTTGCGGTTGATTTCCTGCTACAGATGTTTGTCTTATCTACAATTCATGTCTGCAGTTGTTTTATGGTGTGAAGTTCATATTTTGTCTTATTATTTAGCTATTAATGTCCCTGTTGTTCAGCAATCTTTGCTAGCGATATCAAGATTCAGTGTATGCTTGGCCTACAATAGATTTATTAATCTACTTTATTAATACTATTTAGGATATTTTATTGATGCTAACAAATATCACCAAAGACGCTATAATGTGGTCATCCGTGTCAAACAAAGCACTTGGCTTTCCTGCACAACAACTAAGCTTTTAGTGGATTAGACCAACAATCACAGTATTTATTACTAGGACTTAACATGACATTAATATATTTGCACAACCAGGTCTTTGTAGTTCTATATAGGCATAGCAACCACAAAAGAACACAAACTAATGCGATCTCTTTCCTTTCTTTTTTTTCTTCTTTGGTTCGTCTCTCGAACACTACTAATATAGTAGAGAATAAACCTGATTGCATCAAGGAAAGTTTCTCAAACAAATCAAATGTTCAAACAAACATTTTACAAAGTTATCGCTGCAGACACGAACGGTCCGATTGTATTCCACAAGAGGATGAAAGTGATTATTTTTAAGAGTCATTTCCTTCGACACACTTTTGTTTCTTTCTGGTCTCTATGAAAGCTCTTTCCTATCTCTCTAATTAAATGATTGCAGCACTCAAGAACAGAACAGCCATACGGCATTTTCTGCTCAAACTTTACACTCACTCTCACTTGTTTTAATTCTATGCTCAAGCTGCTTGACCATCGAGTTAATTAAGTCGTGAAGAAAAAAAACGAAATTACATCATATGCAACCCAGCTACTGTATATATAGCCTATAAACACTCTAAAAACCTCCATCAATGATTCATATACACATTGTAAGCATATATGTATTGTAGTAATAGGCACATTCATCATTACATGTAATATTTAAAACATGTTTTTTATAATTTTAAGCATACAGCAGCATATTAATTTAATAGACGCATCACAACGTTCACTTTTCCCTTCAACAACAATAACAACTACTAATTATGACAGACTTTGTGGGAGACATCTATTTTAAAGCAAATGAGGATCTAGAACGTTATATTTTTGAGCCTGAATATAAGGAGAATGAGCTACAAGTTTTAGAAGCTGTGTGCTTAACATATACAGCTTTATTGAAACACTAAGCATCATGCAACAGCATTTGTAAGTGCTAATCAAGAAATACAAACTATGAACATAATAAAGCAATCAATTACTGTACCATATCTGCTCTCACAGGTATGTCGACTGATGGGGTGGTCATATCTTCCTGTTTAAATCATGAATAAATCATAATTCTCACACAATTTGAAAAAAGGTTCCACTATCAAGTGTCTTTTTTTGTGTCTTTCTCGCCATCTTCAGGTATAAGTTGGATGTCAGAGTTGACCAATTTCTCGGTTTATGGCCACCACCTTTCACTATACAGGTTAGAGACATTATTTATAATGTAGAATACTCAGAGGCAATGCAGCAGCAGTAGCAGCAGCTCAGTATGTCAAGAACTGCATAAGCTTGTTAGCTTTCTGTGATCACAGCGCTATAAAATGTTTATCTGCATTACAGTACTTATGATAACAATATCGCTATACTTGGTCAATATTCAGGTCACGAAATGTAAATGGAGTAATATTGACTGTTTTTGGATGTTTTTAGAGGGCTTTATGGGCAAATAATGTACTCCATTAGTTGTATTGTTAGCCACCTCGTACTTGCCGTATTTTACGAATTCGAATGCATATGAAAAAAAATACATATGTAACCTTGTTTTACAAAAGGATTCTGAATGATAGGCAACATTGCAAAAAAAAGTGCAGTTCCACTTTAACATAATAACAGAATTTGATCCCCTGAGAACCAGAGCCAGTGAGGTACAGACTGAACACATCCGCTCTCATCACCGTGTGTATGTGTAATCTGTGATCTATGTGGCGTTAATCCTCATAAATATAAAAACATTTGATGACTCTCTCACTGATGAAGTGTGACACCTAGGTGGCCGGCCCTTTCTGCTGACAGAGCATCCCCACGGGAGGTGGTCGTTCCTGACAATGAATCCAATCTCACGGAGAAAATCTGAGCCAGAAAAAATGATGTGGTGCAGATTGTAGAACACAAACACATATTGACTGTATGCATGCTTGTTGAACTAACCGTATACCGTAATTTCCGGACTATAAGCCGCACCTGACTATAAGCCGCACCAGCTAAATTTAGGGGAAAATACAGATTGCTCCATATATAAGCCGCACCCGACTATAAGCCGCAGGGTTTTGATGTGTAATTACCGTAGTATATAGGGGTTCCTGCTACCACGGAGGGGATTGTCGGGACAGAGATGACTGTTTGGGAACGCAAAGCGTCCCATTTATTAACAATAAATCTTTCAATCATTCAATCAAACTTTCACATCTTTGACATGGCGAACAGCATTCGTGCAGAGTACAAATAATACAACGGTGCAAAGTAATACAAAGTGCTCGCCTGTACGTTATCAAAATAACCAGCCTACCGGTATATGAAAAGTCAGTCTTTAATCATTGTGTCATCGTCTTCCTCCTGCGTACTAAAACCACCGAAATCCTCTTCGTCGGTGTCGGAGAAGAACAGGCCGTATATAAGCCGCACCCTTGTATAAGCCGCAGGGACCAGAACGAGGGGAAAAAGTAGCGGCTTATAGTCCGGAAATTACGGTAAATAAATGATAAATGGGTTGTACTTGTATAGCGCTTTTCTACCTTCAAGGTACTCAAAGCGCTTTGACAGTATTTCCACATTTACCCATTCACACACACATTCACACACTGATGGCGGGAGCTGCCATGCAAGGCGCTACCAGCAGCCATCAGAGGCAAAGGGTGAAGTGTCTTGCCCAAGGACACAACGGACGTGACTAGGAAGGTAGAAGGTGGGAATTGAACCCCAGTAACCAGCAACACTCCGATTGCTGGCACAGCCACTCTACCAACTTCGCCATGCCGTCCCTGTCCCTATTGTATTTTTTATTAGATATTTACACTATTTTACACACACAGGATGTACAGAATGCCTGCATAACATTAACATAGTGGATGTGAGTGAGTATTTCCACAGCTGTGGTTTTTTTACCCTTTAGAGTCTGACTGCTGCTTGCCGAGCACGGACCATAATGATGCTCGTCAGCACTGGTTTGTTGCTAGGTAACAATTACCTGACTGTGCTTTGCTTGCAGTGAGCTACACAGTGTGTGTGCGTGTGTGCGCGTGTGTGTGTGTTTGTTGAGAACGGAAAAATACAGCAAAGTCAACAGCCAACCAATGTCTGTTTAGTTTTTTCTTCACTGTTTACTCACCTCTGGTTCTAATTTGATTTGCTCCATGGCTTTTATTTTTATAATGACAGTGTCTCAAATCAAAGGATAATGAAAGTCAGCATCTATTTATAGTCCCACAGGACTCATGCTGACAAATGGATTTGCTGTGATTTCCCATATGTGATATTATTATATTAGATGTCAGTTTGTTGTGGTTTATTTCCTATTGCCTTAAACATGTTTATTATTTGTGGTATAGTACTGAATCATACAAAACTACATTGGCATCTATCTTTGCATAGTTGTATTCCTGATCATTTATTTTGCTGTCTTTTGTCACATGGATCGGTATAACTTAGCTAATGTATATATCTACGTATAAATTGTGATATCATCAAAGGTGAGGTTGAAGGAAGTGATAGCATAGAGTCAGAAGAAAATCATCCTCTACAGTGGGAAGCCAACCAGAAGACATGGCACCTCCCCCAAGAAAGGCTTGCCAGCTCCCACAGACTTGGATGATAAATTTGGGGATCATTAAATGGTCCTAAATGAGACCCTGGCGTGAGAGCTAGGCCTGGCCATCTGGCTCCATTGTGAGTGGCCGTGCTGTATTCAAACTTAGCCAGCAGCATCCCTGTCTGCTATTGGATAAATGCAGAGAGGGCCTGGTAAACATAGCCAATCAGAGACTCTATTCTGATTTCCAACCACTCTATTGAGTTTCACTATAGCTTAAATGTATCTATTTTAATGCATCTACCTGATTGTACCTAAAGTAACGTTTATCCATGTGACATGTTTCTGTCACAGGTTTTATAGTCAATGAGTAAGTTTAATTGAATACAAAAATACACCTGTATGCCAATACAATCTTAAGATATGTTGACATTTAACAACGTCAAATAAAATAAACTTTGGTGTCATTGCTTTAATAGTGTGGTTCATTTGGTAAAGGTTGATCATTTGAACTCAGGTACTCACCAAACAAATGGACTTGCAAACAATCACTGAGACGATTTGGTTTGCTTCAGTTTGATTGTGCTCGTCAATGGGCCAAAATCATGGACCAGTGTTTAAATGACAGTGAAAATAATTTCACAGTCTCCCTGTGGCATATGTCCTTACATTTTAACAGTTCTTCATGGCATCACAAACGTATAAACATTTGGTCCATGATGAAAAAAAAATGTAGGACCAAACCATTCACCTTATTTGTTTACCAGATAACAAGTGGGAGTATAGCCTTATGTTAAGATGTTATGTTGGTCTTCATGAGTTTCTTTGACCTAAACTTGTTTTTTTCTGCAATTTCAAGGCAATAAGCTGAACAAAGACCTGAAACACTACCTTAGTCTGAGGTTCCAAAAGACGTCTCCGGACCACAACCTGCAAAAGACCATCCGAGCCAATCTGTATCGCCATGCTGTGCCTTGTAAGTATAATTTTATTATATAATTATATGATATTGTACTGGTGAATTCTTAAACTGAAACATCTGGAAGTAGACTTGTCTTTAAACAGTCTTTAGCATCATTTATTGGTCTTTAAACTCTTGACCCACTTCCTTTGGGCTTTTATCTTGTTTGTCTCATATTATTCTTGCTCAAATGCTCAATGCGTTTCTCCCACCCAGAATAAATTTTTGCCTGACGATATAATATCGTCACCATTTTGGCTACTAATGAATGAAAGGTAAACATGAGCCTCCATCAACATTGACCCCAGTTAAAGTCATAGAATATTCTAAATCTACCCAGTTCCTACGACTGTCGTTGGTTACATTTGCTTGTTCTTTTAGCTGGAGATCATTTCCGACTGTAATCATATCATGTTTGTGTTAGAATAACCTTTTTTATTAAGTTGACATGACCACAAGGCTCCAGGCTAAGTCTTTCAATGAAGGAGCATGGGGTATCATTCAGTAAGGTTGTGTATCTATTTGTTCCTCCCCCCTTGGGAATTGTTTTGTTATGCATGGACATGATTTAATCATTGAATTATGATTTGAACACAACTTCCTCCAGTTTCCATTTCCTTACGGATTCAGGTTTGACTATGCAAATGTGTGTGTTTGCATGAATTTCTTTACTGAAAATGTTGTCTATATTTTGTATTTCTTTCCCTTTCCATTTCTCGTGGTTTATTTATCTCTTTCTCTCTCTCTATCGCTTGCTGAGCCATGTGACCAGTAAATCCGCCTCTCTTCCCCTGCTGGGGATTATGATGTTCTAATTTATTGAAAATAGATTCTTGCCTGATTATGTGATGTACATGTTAGGCTCTTACAAAGATCGAGGAAGATGAAAAGGCCACTGCAACACACAAAGGACAGACAGTGATATTCCAAATCTACCCAAAAAGCAAAAACAAATATGATTCATACACATGCTTGTATTTTTAATTATCTTAGACTACAGTGCAACATATCCTCTTATTTTGGAACAGTTAATTGAAAACTGGATTCATTTTTAGTATCAGCGCTCACAGAAATGGCTGGGGGCATATCATGGTGGAGACGAACACTAGAAGCAAACAGCAATCACATATTTTGTTGAAAACACTATAGTATTAAGTATATCAGTATATGGAATGCAATTATGGAATGGATTAAGCAAATAAATCAAACAATGTACTAACATGATACAATTCAAGAAACTCTTCAAACTTAAAGTGATCCATGATCCATGAGAAACATTCAGAATTTATTGATAATCAAATTTATCTCACCATATAAAATACAACTTACTTCACTAATTATTTATTTTTCAACGTTGTTACTTATGGAGTATATTGTGAATAAATTGAGAACAGGAAGTGAACAAAAGTTTTAGCAACTGCTATGTAAAGGAAAAGGGGTAGGATTAAATGAGCTCCGCTTCTTCCTACTCCTTTTCGAACATGTTGAAAACTGAAAATTGTTATGTATCATGTTGTACGCATGCATGTTGGAAAATAAACTCAAACTCAACTCAACTCAACTCACATGACTCAGAACACTTGTTTTATTTGTGAAAACTAGTCTTCAAACAATGATTTTTTCTCCTAAATTATATAAGTATATTTCTTATAGCCTGGATTTCTCAAGGCAGAACATGTATTTCCAGTCATATTAGTTTACAACCAATAACACTTTGCAAAAGAGCTTTCCTCATCAGGCTTTATTGTCATAACATGTCATTACAATTATTCACTGGAAATGCAATTTAATGATACAAACCCAAAAATGGCTCAAAAGAAATGTATCCAGGGCACAAGCTGTGGTGCAGATTTGTTTATGTTATGAAATTATCAAATCACAAGGAATGCAGTGTACAGATGGACTACTGCAGTGGTCCTCAACTTGTGAAAATGTAAACATGGAGAAACCTGAGAATAACTATTTTTTGCAGGTTTAGTGCCAGGAAGTTACAGCTGTGTAACATTTCATTGGTCTGTTATTCTTACTTAAGTATGGAAATGAATTTATGTAATGCCTGCAATAGTTATTATTGGACCAAATTACTATTATTTTAAAGCAGCCCATTTGTTATATATTTTGAACTGTTTTTAATCATACAGCCCTGTACTTTAGTGCCTTCCTGTTCTGTTTGTATACACTGATATAGAACAGACAAGGGTTGAAAAGAGATGAGGCATGAACAGTTATACTGTCGAGGTGACTTTTGCTGTTTTATGGACAATTTCTTCGCTTTCTGCAGCACTCACTTTTACTTTCTCTTCTCACTCCATGCAGAGAATCAACGACGAGACAACAAGATGGCGCAACCAGACATGATAGTTGATACTGTAACGTGATTGGCTGTTAGCGTGTACCTCCCATAAACATATATATTAACAGGCACGTAGGTAGCATACAAAAATTACTTTTCAAAATAAATAAAATAAATACATTGTATTCCGTAGAGTTAGACAAAATAAAACATGTGAAAATCACGGAAGAAGTTAACATTTTCAAAACTTTTAAGAACCTTTGTCATCTCCCTCCAAAATATACTGGTGAAACTCAAAACATTTGAATAATGTGTTGAGATTTACAAGGTGAAACTATTATATGAGAGGCTCTAACATGCAATTTAAGATGTCAAGCCTTCTTTTGCTATAATTGTGATGATTATGGCTTACAGTTTAGGAAAACCTTGAATTGAAAATCTCAGAAAATGTGGGGTTTTCAAAAACTGTAAGATATGATTATCTAAAAAATAGGTGATAAAAGCTTGCCATATCTCACTTTGCATGCAATTAGTTAATATCACATATTATTAGTTTCACATTTGAAGTTGAATTGCTGAAATGAACAGACTTTTACATGGTATTCAAATGTTATGAGTTTCATCTGTATAATGGAAATTACTGAATAAAAATGTGGTTGCAGGAAAACATACAACTTTTCTCTGAACACAATTGAACATTCACCTCTTGAAGATTAGGAGCACTGTGACCACAAACTTAGTCACTGCTTGTCTGTCCTGCGTGCACCCTCATACGTACTGCCCGCCTTGGAGCCAGTCACAATCTGTTTCTAGTCTTGCTCCTCTAAATGAGAAGAAAATGACTTCAATTTAACAAATAGCATCGTTAACATTATAGGCGGTAAGTAGGCCTGGGTCAATAACAAATGTTGCCTGACAATATATCGACCTACATATTACTGCCGATAAACATTAATATTGCCAATATTTTAATGGGACCAAATTAACCATTGATCGATTGATAATACATTATAATTAGAGATGTCCGATAATGGCTTTTTTGCCGATATCCGATATTCCGATATTTTCCAACTCTTAATTACCGATTCCAATATCAACCGATACCGATATATACAGTCGTGGAATTAACACATTATTATGCTTAATTTTGTTGTGATGCCCCGCTGGATGCATTAAACAATGTAACAAGGTTTTCCAAAATAAATCAACTGAAGTTATGGAAAAAATTGCCAACATGGCACTGCCATATTTATTATTGAAGTCACAAAGTGCATAATTTTTTTTAACATGCCTCAAAACAGCAGCTTGGAATTTGGGACAATGCTCCCTGAGAGCGCATGAGGAGGTTGAGGTGGGCTGGGTTTGGGGGGCGGGTTGAGGTGAGGGGGGTGTAGGGAGTAGCGGGGGGTGTATATTGTAGCGTCCCGGAAGAGTTAGTGCTGCAAGGGGTTCTGGGTATTTGTTCTGTTGTGTTTATGTTGTGTTACGGTGCGGATGTTCTCCCGAAATGTGTTTGTCATTCTTGTTTGGTGTGGGTTCACAGTGTGGCGCATATTTGTAACAGTGTTAAAGTTGTTTATACGGACACCCTCAGTGTGACCTGTATGGCTGTTGACCAAGTATGCATGGCATTCACTTGTGTGTGTGAAAAGCCGTAGATATTATGTGATTGGGTCGGCACGCAAAGGCAGTGCCTTTAAGGTTTATTGGCGCTCTGTACTTCTCCCTACGTCCGTGTACACTGCGGCGTTTTAAAAAGTCACAAATTTTACTTTTTGAAACCGATACCGATAATTTCTGATATTACATTTTAAAGCATTTATCGGCCGATAATATCGGACTGCCGATATTATCGGACATCCCTACATACAACTAATTTTACGTCCAAGCAACTAAGTTAACTCCTGCCATCGTACAATGAACAGATTCCAGCACACCACTAAAAGCTATGCAGAAGTAAAACACACAATCAGAGTAGATCCTGGGTTTCTTTAATCAAAGGTTGCTTTTTTACTTGTCATTTTTGGACAGGTTTAAACAAACTTTAGTCAGTTTTCTCTGCTAGTATAGGGATCTTTGGGTCAAGTCATTACCCCGGATTTCCACTAGATGGGAAACGGCCGCGAAACGGCACCTGCACGGCGGTGGACCCTTTCCGTTTTTATTCAAGACAAAAGTTTCAACTGCCTGTGTAACATCACCGACATGCAGTTGAAGTTCCACATTCCAGCGCTAAATATACGCGGAGCTTCTACATTTGCTGGACGCCACAACAAATCTGTTTAGATTGGCTAAAATCGGCTTGTGTTGGACAAACACAAAATAAATTATCCGGCTTACTTTCAAAATAAAATACTCCATTTTCAAGGCTGATCGCGTTTTACCCTTTGAAAAGTCATAATGGGCGGCGACAGACATGAAGTCAACTGGTTCAAGGTTTTCAGATGTAATTTCACCTCATTGACACAAACGGTTGATGACATGCTGATTCCGAAGGTCCAAAATTAAAGAATAATATACAGGCATATGCTGGGCAGATATATGGGGATGTGAGGGCCTGTGATATGGAGACCGGGAAAGCAGGGGAGTGGTTGCTGTGACACGCTCGCCAGGGATGATGTTACTGTTGTATTATTGCTTGCTACAAAAAATGAAGTTGTTTATCAAGGCAAAACTTTCAACGGTGTTGCCATTTAACACCTGTTATTAATGGCATGAAGGAGTTTATTTGTTTCTGCTCCTCTGGAAGGACAGAATAAACTGTTTTTGGTTCGCTTTACTACAACTTCTCTTATCACATGATTATGCGGGGATTTGCGAAATCTCGTGAAAGTCTGTGCTATTTCACTGCACGACGGAGCCACAGCAAAACGGCAGCAGGGATTCCTGGACTGTGAATGGCGGTGCTGCTCTGTGGCGGGTTTGTTTAGCAGCCGTTCCGCATACGGGGTTACATTTAGCAGTGAAGTGGCCAGAAATGCCGTCTCCTTACAGCACATCCTCGAAAACAATTGTGAAGTTTTTATTTAATGTATATTTTCTTCTTTACATCTAAGCTGTTGAAATGTTAGCTGGTACAACAATTCTACCATTAGAAAAAGTACTACGACTGCCTGACTTTTGGATGACAATATGCGGTCCTCCAAAACGACGGCGTGGTAGAGTGGCCGGGCCAGCAACCTGAGGGTTCCTGGTTCGATCCCCAGCTTCTACCACCCTAGTCACGTCCGTTGTGTCCTTGAGCGAGACACTTCAACCTTGCTCCTGATGGGTCGTGGTTAGCGCCTTGCATGGCAGCTCCCTCCATCAGTGTGTGAATGTGTGTGTAAATGGGTGAATGTGGAAATATTGTCAAAGCGCTTTGAGTACCTTGAAGGTAGAAAAGCGCTATACAAGTATAACCCATTTACCATTTACCATTTAATTGAGGCACAACTTTATGCTTAACTGTTAATAACATGGTGCGCTGACAACAATACAAGTGTGACCACCAACCGAATAGCACTCAAGTGCACACTATGTGTTTTTACATTTTTGGTCTTTATCAATGTGCTGTACTACAAGCGTGAACGCCGTAAGTGAGCTGAAATTAGTGTGGGACATTGAAGTCTTGCAACACTCACATGTTTGTGTGACTTTAGTGACTTTTGGTTGTTTCCCACATTTAGTTAGGGGTGTTCGTATTTGGAGGTTGCACTGTTGTGTTTCGAGTGTTTAGGATGTTTCCCATTCTGTTTTCCTGCCCCTCCCTCTCCTGCTCTCTTGATGACCTACTATCTCCTGTTTCTTGTCCCGCTGACTTTATCCCAAATGCAAATATTTCCCAGGGCATGACAAGGCGGAATGACAAAGGCAGTCGCAGTCAAAGGCCACACTTCTCGTCTCCTCCCCCTCTCATGAGCACATGTGCTTCTCCTCCTCCCCCTCTCGTCTGCCTTCCCCTTGCTTGACTCGAACAGGTGCCTCCCCCCTCAACCACTGGGTCGAGGTGGGGCCATTTTCTTTATTTTCTGGCGTGTGTGTATGTGTCGATATTACGGCATGCGCTACTCAGCCATATACCCTTCCATTCCCCGACTTCCTCACCCCTGTCCTGGCTGCCACATATGGGCATTGGCATTACGTGCAGCAAATGTCACAATTGACGGAGAAGTTGTCCTCTTGTGGGATTCAATACCCGCTCGCGTCTACAGCTGCTGCTCAGGGATGAGGGTTATCTCTGCGTTATCCCGCCGTTTGAGCCTACGGAGTCAACCAATCCTCCCTCCCCCATCTGATCTTTTCTTCTCTCCCTCCCTGTGCTTGGGTCTCTCTCTCTCTCTCTGTCAGTCCTTTTCGACTTCAAGTCCTCCTTCTGAGTGGCAGCGTCCCTGTGGCTTGGCGGTGGCTGCTGCCTTCCTCTGTCACACTCTAGCTGCTACCTCTACCTCCCTCCATCCTCTCTCTCTCTCTCTCTCTCTCTCTCTCTCTCTCTCTCTCTCTCTCTCTCTCTCTCTCTCTCTCTCTCTCTCTTCCCTCCTCTCTCGCTCTCTTCATCTCTTCCCAGTACTCGCTGTCCTTCAATCTTTCGCTTCCTTGTTTTCGTCGATCTTGGGGAAATGATTGCTGGAGACAATTGTTTTCCATGTGATGCCAGCACAAAGAAACGGATTACATCTTGATTTGCATCTTCTGTGTACGCAGGCAAGTGGCAGCCACTCGTCTTCTCCTTTACTCTCACCGTCCGCCATCCGTATGCTGAAGACTGTGATGTATGCATGGCATAGTGTAGAGTGTATGTGTTTATGGTGGATGCTGTGTATATAGGCTAAGGGAATCAGAGTCGGTGGGGGTAGGGGTGGGAATCATGTGAGGAAAAGAGGGGGCCAGGCACCTTCACAGCAGGCACGTTCAACCCAGGGGGACAGATGGCCACTAGCCCTGGTGCTTTTTTCTCTTTGGTTTTCGAATTCACCCTGCAGGCTTTGTGCGAGGCCCGCGAGTATACAGAGCTTCCTTTCAGGAAGCGGGAGATGGCTGCTCTCCTTACCTCAAAGAGGAGGGGGGTATCTGTGTGTGCAAAAACGGACATGGTGTAGGGTAGGGGAGGCAGGAGAAGATGGGGGGCTTTGCCATCAAGGCATGTTTTTGAGAGGTCCGTGATATGAGGGGAGACGAGGAGCTAGCTGAGGGGTATGGAGTGTAAAAGGGGGTCATCCGATTCAAATGCATGGAGGTCAGGTCCAGATGCTGCCCAAACAAAAGGGGCTTCTCTGGGGGAACGGCAGGGGGAAACGTGGGACTCGCCATTGTGTGTGTCGCTGCATTGCAGTGTGCTGCCGGGGAGCCTCATGCTAATGATGGCCATTCATTCTTGTAACGGATGAGTGGGCCTCAGCTTCTGTTGCCTGGTTTTTACACATGCACGCGTCATATTTTCCTCATCTTACCAAAAGTATGGGATTCGCAAATAGGGACACAAAACAGTGGTTTCAGATCACCTGAGGAAGCGGGGAAAAATCTGTTTTTAAACGGGGATGACGTGTAGTGACAGGTGCTGACTGTGTGTTTACATGGACTGTGTGGGAGTTGAGTGGATTCATTCCTAATTTGACCACATTTACATTTTAATGCACTCAATGAAAACAAACATTTTCTTATCAAGCACATGGCTTACATGCCAAATTTTAGCATTTTAAACAGTGTGTTCTCTGACCTGGGCTTTGCATTCATCAGTTTGTTAGGTACACTTGCACAATCCATGAGTTTCAACACAAGAGTGAAAACAAAACAGGTCTAAATTTACAGATATAATATGCTCAGTGTTGTTGACAGTTAGAATAGTATTTAATTGTTAGAGTGTTATATATACACTTGAGTTAACTTAAATTCACCCTTATGTTTTGGACTTAATTTGGCGTCAAACCGTCTGATTAAGAGCACAAATATGCAGCTGCCTCTTTGACCTTCAGGCCTGCTCGACTACTATACCGGGGCGGTATAGCTCGATTGGTAGAGTGGCCGTGCCAGCAACTTGAGGGTTCCAGGTTTGATCCCCGCTTCCGCCATCCTAGTCACTGCCGTTGTGTCCTTGGGCAAGACACTTTACCCACTTGCTCCCAGTGCCACCCACACTGGTTTAAATGTAATTTAGATATTGGGTTTCACAATGTAAAGCGCTTTGAGTCACTAGAGAAAAGCGCTATATAAATATAATTCACTTCAATTCACTTCTGTTGTTTTGGAGACCTTGATGCGTGTGTTGGTGCGTCTAATCCCTTGTAAAAAAAAAAAAAATCATGACTCCAAAGTGTAATCCCAATTAACCTCAAGGTGTCTCAGTAATGGTTCAAATGTTATATCTAGATAGATATCAGATATTGACAATTTGAATTTATAATATTTTTTCTATTTGCTACACTTTTGACAAATATTCCCATCATCAACGGATGGAATACTCAAGGATCTCCCTCTTTATCACTTCTTTCTTTTTCCTTGCACTTGCCTCGACCCTCGTGAACACTCGTTGACCATGGACTCATTGATCCATTGGACCTATTGGCTCTATTGCTAAAAAGGAAGTGAGTAATTGTTCTTCGGGGCTCACTTTTGCAGAAGCTTGCTTTTGGAGGCCCCACTCGTGGTGCTTACATACTTAATTGACAATGCTTTTTGGGGGAGTGAGACCAACAATGTAACATTTATCTGTGACCTGTTTTGATAAATACTTGTTAAATCTTCCAGAAGACCCGACCTATCACTGTTTAACAAAAGAACGTGTGTAGAGTCTAACATGATATTGGGCCGAGGTAAACATTTTTCAATGGGACTCTTTTTATGCTTGTAACTAAAGTATGTCATGCTAATGTGTTGATATGATTTTCATCTAATGTAGCTAAATATGGTAGCTCCAATACTAGAAAAACGCTACGACACAGTCAAAACTCCAGTAACAGCAATAAACAAATTAACTACCCGGTATATAGTCTACCTTTCTGACAATGTCAATCAAAACTAAGGCTGAAACGACGCGTCGACGCAGTCGACGTCATCGGTTACGTAAATACATCGACGCCGTTTTTGTGCGTCGACGCGTCGCATATTTACGTCACTACCGTCATGGCGAAGCGCAAAGCAGACGATCAAAGCAGACGATGCGAGCGGTGCGAGCGAGGGGGAAAAAGCACGCCAAAAGTCGTCAAAAGTGTGGGAGTATTTCAATAAACGGCCTAATAATGTTGTTGTATGCACACTGTGTCGAGCGGAAATGGCCTATCGTAGCAGCACAACGGCTATGAACGAACATTTGAAAAGAAAACCATCAACCATCAACTAGTCAATCGTCCGCGCGAGTATACGTTGTCATCATTACACAAAAACATGAATGTGTCATTTGTATCTGCTAGGGGTGTAACGGTACGTGTTTTGTATTGAACCGTTTCGGTACGGGGCTTTCGGTTCGGTACGGGGGTGTACCGAACGAGTTTCTAAGCTAAAGTGTTAACAAGCTGCTTTGCTCCTTCTGCTTCTGTCTCAGCACGCAGCATTGTCCCACCCACACAACCATCTGCTTGGTACACAGAAAGCATTATCAGCCAATCAGCAGTGCGTATTCAGAGCATTACCAGCCAATCAGCAGTGCGTATTCAGAGCATTACCAGCCAATCAGCAGTGCGTATTCAGAGCGCATGTAGTCAGCGCTTCAGCGTCGAGCAGATAGGTGTTTAGCAGGTGAGCATCAGGCAGCGGACTCTCCCCAAATGATAATAAACACCTCCCAGTCAACTACTAGTAACATCACTATGAGCCCGTTGACCTTCTAGGAATATAAACTGGAGCTCAGCTCACTCGCAGTCCTGGCTTGAGGTGAAGGCTAATTACCTCTCAGTTCCAGCCACATCGACCCCTTCTGAGCGCCTATTTTCAGCTGCTGGGAATATTGTAAACATGAAAAGAACCAGAGCATGTAGACATGCTAACCTTTCTTCATTACAACTGTTAGACACTCACTGGAATGAGTAGAATTGGTTATTGTGTATTGTGTTGGACTGGATGTTTATTTTGCACATTTTAAAAGCAATACTTAATGTTTACAGTGCTCCAGAATATTTAGATTGGCACTTTTTTGTATTGGATGTTTATCTTCATTTTTGCACATTTTAGCAAATAAGCAATACTTTCACTGTTGTTGAAATGTTTACACTGTTGTTACAGAATATTTCGTTTTGCACTTTTTTGTATTGGATGTTTATCTTTATTTTTGCACATTTTAAAGCAAATAAAAATACTTTTACTTATGAATTGCTTATACTATTGCAGAATATTAAGATTTGCACTGGATGTTGACTTTTATTATTTGCACATTAAAAAGCAAATAAGCTACTTTTAATTTTGTTAAATGTTAAAAGTTTTAAATGTTTACCTTGTTACAGAATATTTAGCCATGTTGTTCTCAATGTTGACTGAGTGGCCATACGTCTTTTTTTTTGTAAATAAAAGCCATGCCTTTTGAAAAAACTGGCCGACATTTATTTTTTCATCTTCATTTTGAATAAAAAAATAATCGGTAAAAGGAAAAATAATCTATAGATTAATCAAAAAAATAATCTATAGATTAACCGATTAATCAAAAAATAATCTATAGATTAATCAATAGAAAAATAATCGTTAGCTACAGCCTTAATCAAAACAGCCCTCTATTGTCTTTGCAAATGTGTATTTTAAAGCTTTTGGATTGGATTGTGCAGATACACCTGATACAGTGGCCATACGTCAGTTACATCACACAGATTATTGCAGCACCGATTTGTATTTCTGTACTGGGAATTGGCTTTTGTATGGCATTTACATGTCCCTTGTAGTCAAAACATCACTTTGTGTTGAGACAGTGTGATGACGCTAACACTATTTTCTTTGTCAAGGGATGACATAGGGAACAATGATTCTCTTTTATAAACCTTTTGCCTCTTGCAAGACAAATATGTGTGTGAGAGTCATGCGATTATTTCGATCATATGTGCAGGCTTGGTGACCTTCATAATATAACTCAAGTGTGTCTGTGCTAGTTAGAGGTTTACGGTCAAATAGGCGGCATATTTTGGGGCCTTCAAATATAGGGAGCACCTGACCTAGCAGGGACGGGAAGCAAAATTGTAAAAAAAAAAATCCCTACTTTTTAGCCAATATTTATGCACCAGCCTTATCATGACCACTTGCACAATATCAAAAGATCCAATACAGGAGCCCTATCAAAAGTATTAGCTTCATAGATTAAAAAAAAAAAAAAAAGGTTAGTTTCAATTACGTTTTTTCGATCATTTTAATTTAAAACGGTAATATTAACTATAAATAATTTTACTGTGGTATATCATTATTACCAGTCCTTTTTACATCCCTAGTTAGAGCCGGCTGAGCCTGTAACTGGACGTTTTGTCACGCGCAACTCAGGTATCGTAACATGGCACCGTTGGATTTACGTGAATCAGTGCCCACTAAGACTAGCAGGATTTGGTCGGTGCCAAAAAAGTACCGGATTCTGTGTTCATCCCTAGTACACAGCGATCCTAAACAGAACAGGGTCCATACAGGAAATTCAAACACAAATGCATGCACTGTATTTTTAAGACTTTCCCTAATGATTTTGCTTTAATCTGCAAAGTGGACTGGACTGTATATATCAGAGGCTAATATCGTGACATCACATGGACAACGTTAAGACCTTCTGGAGGAAAGTTCTGTGGTCAGATGAAACAAAAATTGAGCTGTTTGGCCACAATACCCAGCAATATGTTTGGAGGAGAAAAGGTGAGGCCTTAAATCCCAGGAACACCACACCTACCGTCAAACATGGTGGTGGTAATATTATGCTCTGGGCTTGTTTTGCTGCCAATGGAACTGGTGCTTTACAGAGAGTAAATGGGACAATGAAAAAGAAGGATTACTTCCAAATTCTTCAGAACAACCTAAAATCATCAGCCCGGGGGTTGGGTCTTAGGCGCAGTTGGGTGTTCCAACAGGACAATGACCCCAAACACATGTCAAAAGTGGTAAAGGAATGGCTAAATCAGGCTAGAATTAAGGTTTTAGAATGGCCTTCCCAAAGTCCTGACTTAAACCCCATTGAGAACATGTGGACAATGCTGAGGAAACAAGTCCATGTCAGAAAACCAACACATTTAGCTGAACTGCACCAATTTTGTCAAGAGGAGTGGTCAAAAATTCAACCAGAAGTTTGCCAGAAGCTTGTGGATGGCTACCAAAAGCGCCTTATTGCAGTAAAACTTGCCAAGGGGCATGTAACCAAATATTAACATTGCTGGATGTATACTTTTGACCCAGCAGATTTGGTCACATTTTCAGTAGACCCATAATAAATTCATAAAAGAACCAAACTTCATGAATGTTTTTTGTTACAAACAAGTATTTTCTCCAATCACTCTATCACAAAAAAATAAGAGTTGTAGAAATTATTGGAAGCTCGACAGCCATGACATTATGTTCTTTACAAGTGCATGTAAGCTTTTGACCACGACTGTGTATTGATGCAGTTTTACATTTCTTTTTGTTTCACTAAATAAGCGGTTATCACTTGCAACTTAAAAAAAATAATAATTTGGAATAAGAAACAGTTAAATTAATTCCCAGATTTATTAAATTCATGAAAATGTGTCCAAAACTGGAACATAAGTGCCCGATAGTAAAGGAGCTGGTCGGATCTCTCAGTGAGGTTGCTCGCTGCAGTCAGCCAAATTTTAGAACTGCTTGCATGACTTTATTTAAAATAAATAAATCGTTTATCGATTATTGACGTTTACTTATCGATTCTATAATCGTCCATGTCCGGATTGCAATGCATCTAAAAATCCATGATTTCTCCCACCTCGAGTTAGGACACTGACAAAATATACCTACAGCTTTCTCTTGTAGTTGTTTTTCGGCAATAGTTAATAATTCATCTAGTGTTTCTCAAATAGTACATGAGGTGTCAGGGGGTGGCGAAAATCTAGAAAATAACTACTCAAGTAGGATATTTTGTTTTTTCCCCACACAGAAAATTTAGTTTAAAGATTCTTCCACACCCCATCCATCCAACCATCCATCCATCTTCTTCCGCCTATCTGAAATCAAGTCGCTGGGGCAGCAGCCTAAGCAAAAAAGCCCAGACTTCCCTCTTCCCAGCCACTTCGTCCAGCTCCTCTTGGCAGATCCCAAGGCGTTCCCAGGCCATCTTGGAGACATAGTCTCCACGACGTGTCCTGGATTTTCCTCGTGGCCTCCTCCCTTTTGGACATGCCCTAAACACCCCAGAGGGAGGCAATCTGCGGGCATCCTGACCAGATGCCCAAACCACCTCATCTGGCTCCTCTCGATGTCGAGAAGCAGCGGCTGCTCCCCCTATCTCTAAGGGAGAGCACCGCCACCCGACTGAGGAAACTAATTTCGGCTGCTTGTACCCTGATCTTGTCCCTTTGGTCATAATCCAAATCTCATGACAATAAGTAAGGATAGAAAGGTAGATTGGCACCCTACCTTTTTCCGAGCGGGAACCTTGGACTCAGACTCATCTAATTCGCTTCACACTCGGCTGGAAACCGATCCTAATATAGCTGAAAATCCTGGCCAGAGGAAGCCAGCAGGACCACATCACAACAACTGCAAAAAGCAGAGACCTAATCCTGCAGCTACCAAACCGGATCCCTCAACGCCTGACTGTGCCTAGAAATTTTGTTCATAAAAATTATGAACAGAACCGGTGACAAAGGGCAGCACCCCATGGATGCTTAATTTAAGAATTGCAATTTGAATAATGCTTGTTTTCAAAATAAAATACTTATTTCTAGCTTAAAAGTTTAGATATAGAAATCTCACTTTAGAATGTCTCATTAAGTAAAATGAACCTGCTGCATAGACACATTTCACTCGTTTTTAGTATTTTTAGCACTTTTAATGTGAACAAGCCTCGCTAGATCTTGTATGTGTGTTGTCTTGGTGATCGAATGTGTGTATACACGCTACAACAGCGTCTTCTTCCTGGCTGGATGTGAATAATAATTTGTAGATGCAACACTGTTTTATTTGTTATTATAACCACTTTGATGATATTTGTAATTTTAAAGAGTTCTGCTTAGTACAAATGTTTGTGAAGCCGTGATGCCTTAGTGGGGGTCTGCATTGACATCTGTCTGCGACTCTTGTGTGTGTGCGCAAGTCGGAGAGTGACAGCCGAGTTTGACGATAATTGTCAAAAAAAATCAAATAAATTAATTTTTTTTTAAAAAGACAATAGATAATAATATTATGTTGTTATGTATGTGTTCAACAAAGTTGTTGTTTTTTTACAGCGTCTGATAGACACTATTTCTATTAATTAGTCACATAGTTCAATGATCGCCGTACAGTCAAAATCGTTGTAGGCATTGAATGTCCCAAGATGACCAAACATGATCAATGTGCGGTCGATTTGTGATTTAAGCCGTGGTCGCACCCTTCTTCTCTTCTACTTACGCAGAGACACAGCAGGTTAACAATGTGGTTTTGATTATTGATAGTTAATTCAGAGTAGCATTATGTACTTTTGTAGCCTACTCATCTCGGTAGATGTTTCCGGGTGTCTCCAATTAAAACGATTGGAATAGATATGATAGCTTTCTGGAAGAATCTTTTACCATATTATTACGTGTGGTGTACACTGCATCCAAACTTCAAGTGCAATATAATGTTTCATCTTCCCGGGTTGCTGGTCCTATTGCAGCCTCAGAAGCACATACAAACAAAAGTACTCAAGTCGCTGAAGGCCATTTTTGACAGGAACACCCACATTTAAAGGAATCTTTTTCTACAAAACCAACTTTTCCTACCTTGGTACCTGTTGTTGTGTATTTAGGATCCCCCTAAGTCCTAAAAATTTGAAATCAAACCATGGAGGCACGGTGGATATATTTATAAAACAATCTTGCCTTCCTTCATACTTCCTCCAAACGAGCCATTTGGAGTTTGAAAGGCTCGTGACGAATTTGTCGCTGGTTACGTCAGCAGATATCTCCATATATGGTAGATAGAGGTTTACTGGAAGAGCTTTGCACGAGTCCGCCATTGTAGTATAAGGTTGTAATCAATATGTTACTTCTTTTTCTCTATCCTCTTGTTGTATGCCGGACTGGCTTGTACATGCGCATTCATGCTAAAATCCTCAGCTATAGCACATAGTAGCTTATTGTTCTAACTTATATCTGTCAGTTGAATCCATATGGAAACGCTAAAAAGCACAACATGGCTGACGGTGTGGAGGCAGTCAAAGTGAAGACACGTAAAGAAGGCTGCGCACAAAACGACGCACCCTGAAGAGACGGTCAGAACATGGTTTGAAAATGATCTGCAAAGAATAATACTTTAAAAAAAAACATAATTACTTATGTAAACCACAAGGGAGTGTTTTAAATATAAAAGCAATTTATAATCAGTGCTGCCAACTTGGCGACTTTGTCGCTAAATCTGGCGACTTTTCAAATCCTTTTAGCGACTTATTTTGTGAACATCTACGAGCGACAAATCCGGCAACTTTTTCCTGTGTTATTGGCGGCTTTTCTTGTGTACATATACATTAATAACTATGATCAAGTTCTCAATAGTAATTAAATTCAGGGGGGTTGCAAAACAATTCTGTCCCCCAGAGGGTTCATGACACAATATATTTGAGAATCACTGAATTAATCCAACTTTTTAAAATAGGATAGAATAGACTTTTATTAATCCCACAATGGGGAAATTATATTGTTGCAGTGTAGGTTTTTACACATAGAATTAGGGAGGTATTCAAAAGGCTCGCTGGGGGGTAAATTCAAGTATTTCTTATATATATATATACAGTATATATACAGTATATATATATATATAAAAGAAATACGTGAATTACAGCTATATATATATATATATATATATATATATATATAAAAGAAATACGTGAATTACAGCTATATATATATATATATAGCTGTAATTCACTGAAATTGAAGTATTTATTGTATTATATATATATATATATATATATATATATATATATATATATATATATATATATATATATATATATATATAAGAAGGATAGGGATGATGTTCGTTAAGAAATTATCATTGTCGATGCCATTAGTGAATCCTCTTATCGAACCGATTCCTTATCGAATCCAGATAAGTTGTTGTGCTTGCACTGAGTTCCAAAAGCCATAGATGTTATGTGACTGGGCCAGCACGCTGTTTATATGGAGGAAAAGCGGACGTGACTGAGGACAGCATGCGGCCGTTAAAGGGTGAAGGTTTCAGGTGAGAGAGGACGCTAAAGGCACGCCCCCAATATTGTTGTCCGGGTGGAATTGGGAGAAATTTGTGAGAATGGTTTCCCCGGGAGATTTTCGGGAGGGGCACTGAAATTCGGGACTCTCCTGGGAAAATCGGGAGGGTTGGCAAGTATGCACATAGGACAGAAGTAAAACATAATGAAAACAATTGTAATTTAATAAATACTGCATATTACGCACTAATATGTGTTGATAAATAAAAGATAACATAAAACAAAAAACACTAACATCTGTATTGGATATCAATAAAAAACATAATAGTAATCGCATACGTGCATTGTAAAGTCTGCCTGTGGGTGGAAAGGACCTGCGGTAGCGCTCCTTCTTGCACTGTCTAATGCTGAAGGAGCTACTCAGGGCCTCCACAGGAGGTCAGCTTTCTTCTGACGACAAACGACAGCATAGAACACGGCAGAAACCACCACAGTGTCATAAAAGGTGCGCAGCAGTGACCTGCACACCCCGAAGGACCTCTAGCCTCCTCAAGAGGTGTTAGCGAATTTTACCCTTTTTGTATACAGCGTTTAAATTGTGAGTCCAGTCCAGTTTATTGTTGAGGTAAAAACCCAGCTATGTAGATAAGTACACTATTTCTATATCTGATCCCTGGATGTTCACCGGTGTGGGTGGGGGCACTGACTGCCAGAAGTCAATCAAAAGCTCTTTTGTTTTACTGGTGTTCAAGTGGAGGTGATTACCTGCACAGCAGTCTACCAAGCCTGCTATTCCTGCTTCCTCCTTTCAGACACACATCATACCACTGTGAAGTCGTCCGATAACTTTTGCAGATGGTAGCGTTTGGAGTCATGCCTGCAGTCTGAGGTATCAAGCGTGAATAGGTAAGGTGAGAGCACCGTCCCATGGTGAGGCCCTGTGCTGCAAAATACCACATCGGAAGAACAGTCACGACGCAGACTCACGTACTGTGGCCTGCGGATGAGGTAGTTAATGATCAATGCAGCCAGGTGATGGTCCACTCCTGCCTTTTCCAATTTCACCTGTAGCAGTGCCGGCTGGATGGTGTTGAAGTCACTGGAGAAGTAAAAAAACATGACTGTGACCGCACTCCCCGCGGTCTCCAGGTGGGTGAGGTTCCGATGCAGCAGGTAGATGATGGCATAACACTGATGCTTGGACAGTAAGCAAACTGCAAGGGTTCCGTTGCTGACACTGTCTGCACGCGAAGGTGGCTGAGGATGATCCGTTCCATGGTCTTCATGAGGAATGAGGTGTTTTAAGGATTGGAACCACACAGGAAGTCTTCCAGAGTGTGGGGACTTTTTCCAGGCTGAGGCTCAGGTTAAAAATGTTGTGGATTACTGGTCCACTACATTCCCTGAGTAGTCTGGAACTGATGCCATCTGGGCCTGTAGCCTTATTGGCCTTGTTCCTTCCCAACTCCCTCCTCACTTGATTCAGACTGATGGATATGACTGATGGCTGGGTGCGGTGAACTGTACGGTCAACACAGTCACTAGTAAAATGCCGTGGAACAATAAACACAAAAGTATCTTTCAATATTAGACTTCAGAGCAGGTGGAGAATTTCGGCACAGCTTGAAGCAGAGGAGGAGGGGCAGGCTTGCCAGGAACGAGAACTTATACAGTGCTAGAATATCCATACAAGTACATCCAGCACATTGCGACGTCAATGTGTGCCCACTCGTGATGTATAATCATTAGGATTTGATCAATACCGATATTCCTTATTGGTACTGATATTCATCTGTACTCTTACTTGTAATATATGTAATTTGTGTTAATAAAGATGTGAAAAAATTATGTTTTTATTACCATTTTTGTAAGCATTAATATTTGTAATATAATTGCTTCCTTATTTGTGAGTATTCCAAGATGATCATCAGATCCTAGGGCTGGACGATGTGGGGAAAAAATAATAATTATAATCCGAGCTCTAATACAAAAATGTTTTAATTTGTTTTTAACCTGCCAGTTTCAAAACATCTGTACTAAGAACCAAGTAAACTAGGGACTATTTCAAAATTGAATCAACATTCAGAGTAAATAAAAAAGTACTGTTGATTCCGGATTATAAACCGCTACTTTTTTCCTATGCTTGGGACCCTGCAGCTAATAAAACAGTGCGGCTATTTTTCTTCGCTGACGGACTTAAAGCACTTTTGTTAAACACATGCAAATACAGTTCAATGCTATGTTATTGTTTGTGCTATGGCGCCATCTTTTGGACGAGTTAGCTCACTGCAAGTGGTGCTAGGTGAATAGGAATGTGTAATTTCTGTTGTTTAAAGCTTTGAACCAGAAGTACAAGTGCTGTTTCGTCTTCTAATCATTCATAGCGTTACTACTCATATGGATTCTTCATTCATCACTCCAAGCAACATTTGTAAGTTTTACAGTAAAAATAAAACAATTCTTACTTACTAAACCATCACATGTGTGATGTCTGTAGGAGTGCTTTAATGCATACTTCGTAATGTAATGAAGCTAGCATTGTTAGCATTAGCTAATATGCTATCATGTTTACGAGTGTCTGTGTTAGTATTATTAACTTACTATGGCTTTCTGTTTGTATTGTTCCAGTTTCACAAATTCTGCAGTAAATTCACCAATACATCACCGTTAGCCAATTTGAGAGCCAGCTTCCGCAGCTAGTTGGTCCATGACTATGACTTCTGTTTTGTTTGATCAGCCATTTTACTGCTGTGTTATAGTTACCGTTAGAAAACAATTAAGGTATGTAAATAAACCATTACAAAATCTTTCTGTGTAAATAACTCATTGCACCATGTATAGTGGTGCAATATATAGTCCGATACAGCTGATGTATGGATTTTTTTATAAATGTTTTAAAAACGGTAATAAATAAAAATATAGTAAAATAAATAAGAAAAAAACACAATAAAATAAACAATGTACCAATACATTTGAGTATGTTTTCAAGTAAAAGAAAGCACACACAAGGATGCATCAGTTATCATTTCAACACTGGTGGTCCAACAATAGTATGAGAAGTCTGATGTAGTCTGATGAAGCTGTCAAGTTATTAATAACTTACCAATGAAGATCGCTGGTTGCGTCCACAACTTCCTGGTATTGGCAATAGTAGCACGGTGATTTTCACGTTAGTCATCACATTAGCAAAAAAAAACATGTCACCTGGCATGTAGAAGTCATTTGGTAACTGTTCAGCTCTGTATTTTGGAGTTAGTTTGGTAGTTTGAGGTGGCCGCATGTCAACGAGTCAAGCACAGAGAGGGTTTGTAAAGTTTGTAAAGTACACGGTCCCCATGAACACGATTTCCCATTTTCCTCTCAATGACAGCATCTGTCCCATTTCAGCAAATTTCCGTGACTTTTCGCATTTATATTTAGTTTTTAGCAAACATTGATTCCGTCCGCGATTCCAATGACGCGTAAATCTTTACCTCTGTGTATTTTTGGAAGTGGGGCACTAAAAGGTCGACTCCGAGTGGTTGTTCTACCGTGTCTTTTTGTATGTTTTACAGCTGTACCTGTCATAATTACGACGGTCAATTTGATGAAAATAAAGTACCGATAGCCGTATTAGTCCAGAATTTTAACGATCCTCATGGAACGACCTAATTAGGAACCGGTACCAAAAAATACCAGTACTCGGTTTACATCCCTAGTGCCCAGGGTTAAAAAAAGACTCCAAAACACAGCATTCAGAGGCATTCAAGACCGTCTGCCATTGTTTAACATGAGTATCCAACATTGTCACAACATTTATAAGTTACAAAAGAGAAACATTATCATTGGTCCCCTTTAAAAAGTTGTCCTTTTAAAGGACAACTGAACGGTTTTGGAATTTTGCCTATCGTTTACCATCATTATGAGAGACAAAAACAAACATGTCTTTTTTTTTTAGCATTCTAAAGGTGATAGAAAATGCTTGCGAGATGTGGCTAATGGGAACTTATTTCCTCAGTGCATTTATTTCCATTCCCATAGCAACGCACTTCTGGCAACAAATGTTTGTTTCTTCTTCCGTAAACAAACTCTTGTGTGTTCTAATCATGGCAGACTTGGTAATAGATGACGAAGATGGCAATTGTTGGGCAAATGTGGATTCACAACCTTATCTTTTTGAAGTGCTGGTCATAGAAGCGAGCACGAAGAAGAGGGTGAAACGTTAGAGCAGAAGAAATCAGAGAGAGTCAGGACTTGCGTGACTTGCAGCTGCAAATGTGGAACTAGGAGCCAAGCTATGCCGACATAAAAAATATTCCCTGGACAGCTTGACCAAAAAGACAACTATCCATATTGTGAGTCACTTTAATATTGATCATGATACATACAGCACATCATGCTTGTTATTACAACTACAGTAGATATGGTGTGGAACTAGCAGTGCACAAATAAGACATGAAATGTGGGCTAATACTTTATAGATACTGTAATATGAGTGTTCATGTTTTTAATCAGTCCAGATTTGTGTACTATCGCATTGTGTTGGGCATTACAAACTCAAAAGCCATTCAGCTGTTGATAAAAAAAAACATATTTTGTCTTCTTGTCTCTTATAAGGATTGTGAACAATAGGCAAAATTCCCCCAAAAAGTGCAGTTGCCCTTTAAGAGTTGGAGTTTAAATTATTACCTGTCTAATAATGTATATCTAAGACAATTTATAACAGATTTTTGGAAGTAGTACAGAACTTCAGATGAATGAAATACAGATACAGATATACCCACCTTGTCAGATACTTCAATTTACTTCATTGGGTGATGCCGTAAATATCTGAAGCTTGCGATTCTAGGAAATCCTATTTTTGTAATACATCATGAAAGGACCTAAAACATACACTGTTTTATACGTTTGCTGGCTTGAGGTCCTAGCTGTAGTACATTGGGGTTGAACCATGCAAATCAAAAGTCCTGTTCCCTCAGGATACCTCTATTGGCTCCCATGGTGGTCGTGTTGCTTGGGCAGCCGTCCATCTTTGTGTATGTGCAGACATGCATTGGTGCAAGATTTATTTTGGTCTGCCACAGAATCCTTCATCTGCCAGGGTCCTCATCAAGCCCAAACTAAATGTTGTGCTAAAGACTAGTCAAAGTGGTTTGCAAATTCAGCATGAAACTAACTCAAGACTGGCTATGATTCATAACTGTTATGTCTTGTTGATTCCGTCTATATATACCCACTATCATTGAGAATGGAAAATCCTTTTCACTCTTCGCTAACCTGGTTGTCTTTTCTGTGTCGATTTTGACACTCATAAAAGCCACACAAAGCAGGCCGTTTAAATCACCAAAAATGATTCCCGGGCGCGGCACCGCTGCAGCCCACTGCTCCCCTCACCTCCCAGGGGGTGAACAAGGGGATGGGTCATATGCAGAGGACAAATTTCACCACACCTAGTGTGTGTGACAATCATTGATACTTTAACTTTAACTTTATCAGCACAGTCCATGCGTTAGGTAACATCAAGAGTTGATATTCATGTCTAAGATAGCAGCATGGACGCAGAGTGAAACCTAGCACAGGAACAGCGAGAAAGGGGAGAGGGAGGCTGTGGGCGGGCGTATGCAGGAGAGGAGCTACAGCCATTGGCCACAGACAGGAACTAGGGTGTGAATAGCTCACATTGGCTTAGCCTTTAAGCTGGGCTGGACCTCTAATTTGCTCTGCTTGTGGAGCTTTGAAGAAAAACGGCAGCTGCCTACTAGCCGCCTGCCTGAATAAGCTGGGAGCTACAGCACTTGCTCACAGTCAACTGCATGATCCATGGATGGTTTGGATGAAGCACGGCAAGCACAATTCCATTTGGATTTATCCACCTGATTATTTCAGTGGAATATCAAGCAGAAAGGCAGTCGGCAGAAGCGGCAAAGTTGAGGTAATTCTGTGACATATACTTTCTGATTCTGGGAGTGATGGCCATGCTTCCGGGATTATTTTAGAAAGGGTGTGGGTGCAGGAAATAAACTCACAGAAAGAAAGTCAGGTGGGTTTTTTTTCTAGGCAGGTGCTGTATGCGGTATGATGCCCTTTGCTGAGCAATGTGTATACATTGATGGAGATTTGTGTGTCCACTTATGCATGTACATCTGCCTAGGATAGTGTTTGTTTAGGGTCTGATTTTGAACATAGATCTGTTGACACACTCAGTTGCTATTGGAGGAAAGAGTTGCTTGCTCCTGCTGGAGGCTCACGCAACATCCTCTCCTTTTCCTCTTATTCTCATCTCTACATTTTAGCTTTTTTCGTCAACCCCCCTGTGCACTCGTCTTTACTCTTTCTTGAAATGCGCCTGTCTTTTGTCATGTTCCCCCTATAAAACTGGCGTTCCATTTAGGTAAAAGGAAACAAAACCCACCATCTTTTGTACAATTTAATGAGATTTTCAGCTAATGACGCTACAGATTGTTTGTGCTTGCCCACTATTCAATTTCAGTACACACCCTCCCTCATTCGTCTCCCCCATGCTGAAAAGGGAGCGAGTTGGGGAGGGATTTGGGGGAACAGCAGGAGAATAGCAGCCGGGACTCAGCTGTGAAGAGTGTTGTGGCGCGGAGTTAAAGAATGGCCTGTTGTGTTGGGCAGCAGCAGTATTGTGTGTCTGGCCTTTCTCTCTCCCTGTCCTCCTTTTTTTACTATAATGGGTAATTCCATCATCCCTTTATTAAAATAATCCAAGCTAGGGAAAAAAGCCAAGCAAGTGTTTCATTTGAGCTTTTCCCACTCAGTGATTAAATCCTTTTTTTTACCCAATAAGAATGTCAGCATTTTAAATACACACACTACTAGAGTACTTGACATTTGTACATTTACAAGTTATTTAAAGAGCAAGAAAAATAAAACTAATAAACATGTTTTACTTCCACTTGCAGTGCATCCAGAAAGTATTACTCATCGCTTCACTTTTTTTCCACATTTTGTTATGTTACAGCCTTATTCTAAAATGTTTGTCCTCAAAATTCTACCCACATTACCCCATAATGACAATGTGATTTTTAATTTTATTTTGCAAATTTATTCATCCATCCATTTTCTACCGCTTGTCCCTTTCAGGGTTGTGGGGGGTGCTGGAGCCTATCTCAGCTGCATTCAGGCGGTAGACGGGGTACAATTCGCCACCGCATTAAAAATAAAAATATTGAAAAACAAATGTATATTTACAGCATTTGTTCAATATTTTGTTGATGCACCTCTGGCAGCAATTACAGCCTCAAGACCTTTTGAATATAATGCCACAAGCTTGGCACACCTATCTTTAGGCAATTTCGCCCATTTGTCTTTGCAGCACCTGTTAAAGGGGAACTGCACTTTTTTTGGAATTTTGCTTATCGTTCACAATCATTATGAAAGACATCACCATTTTTTTTAATGCATTCTAACGGTTCGAAATAGCGGTCAAAGTTTCCCAACTTTTTGGATAATTTTTTCAGTCATCTACTTTTCAGCTTAGATGCATGATATAAAGGTCTACTGAAATGAAATAGTTTTATTCAAACGGGGATAGCAGATCCATTCTATGGGTCATACATGATCATTTCGCGATATTGCCATATTTTTGCTGAAAGCATTTAGTAGAGAACATCGACGATAAAGTTCGCAACTTTTGGTCGCTGATAAAAAAAAGCCTTGCCTGTACCGGAAGTAGGGTGACGTCACAGGTTGAAAGGCTCCTCGCATTTCCCCATTGTTTACACCAGCAGCGTGAGCGATTCGGACCGAGAAAGCGACGATTACCCCATTAATTTGAGCCAGGATGAAAGATTTGTGGATGAGGAGTGAAGGACTAGAGTGCAGTGCAGGATGCATCTTTTTTCGCTCTGACCATAGCTTAGGTACAAGCTGGCTCATTGGATTCCACACTCTCTCCTTTTTCTATTGTAGATCAAGGATTTGTATTCTAAACCACCTCGGATACTATATCCTTTTGAAAATGAGAGTCGAGAACGCGAAATGGACATTCACAGTGACTTTTATCTCCACGACAATACATCGGCGAAACACTTTGGCTACGGAGCTAACGTGATACCATCGGGCTTAACTGCATATAGAAACAAAAGAAATAAGCCCCTGACTGGAAGGATAGACAGAAAATCAACAATACTATTAAACCATGGACCTGTAAATACACGGTTAATGCTTTCCAGCCTGGCGAAGCTTAACAATGCTGTTGCTAACGACGCCATTGAAGCTAACTTAGCAACGGGACCTCACAGAGCTATGCTAAAAACATTAGCTCTCCACCTACGCCAGCCAGCCTTCATCTGCTCTTTAACACCCGTGCTCACCTGCGTTCCAGCGATTGACGGTGCGACGAAGGACTTCACCCGATCATCCGTGCGGTCGGCGGCTAGCGTCGGATAGCGCGTCTGCTATCCAAGTCAAAGTCCTCCTGCTTGTGTTGCTGGAGCCAACCGCTAATACACCGATCCCACCTACAACTTTATTCTTTGCAGTCTTCATTGTTCATTAAACAAATTGCAAAAGATTCACCAACACAGATGTCCAGAATACTGTGGAATTTTGAGATGAAAACAGAACTTTTTGTATTGGATTCAATGGAGTCCGAATACTTCCGTATCAACGATTTACGTCACGCGCATACGTCATCATACATAGACCTTTTTTTAACCGGAAGTTTAGCGGGAAATTTAAAATTGCACTTTATAAGTTAACCCGGCCGTATTGGCATGTGTTGCAATGTTAAGATTTCATCATTGATATATAAACTATCAGACTGCGTGGTCGGTAGTAGTGGGTTTCAGTAGGCTTTTAATATCTACAAGAAACTTACTGGGAGCAGGGAAGCGAGGAATCAGCAGACCACTCGATGATGTAAACATAGGAACAAACGGAAGTGATTACGTCGCCGCTACAAATAGTTTGTCTGCATTAGTGCTTATAATAACAATACCACAATACTTGGTTAATTTTCAAGTCACAAAATTTAAATTTAGTATTGTTGGTGCTTTTTGAATGGTTATTTATCTGATTTTATGGGTGGAATAGTGGAGCTCCCATTGGCTCCGCTGTAAGCAGACTTTTATTTACGTTTATTTAATGTTTGCATTAAAAAAACCAAAAACATCCGTTGTCACATTTTTCATAATGAATAAGAACGATAGGCAAAATTCCAAAAAAAGTGCAGTTCTTCTTTAAGCTCCATCAGGTTGGATGATAAGCGTTGGTTTTTCATCCAGGATATCTCAGTACATTGCTGTTTTAATCTTTCCCTCTATCTTAACTAGTCTCCCAGTTCCTGCCGCTGAAAAACACCCCACCACCATCACTTCACTGTAGGGATGATATTGGCCTGGTGATGAGTAGTTTCTCTGGTTTCCTCCAAACAGGATGCCTATAATTCACGCCAAATAGTTTATTGTTTGTCTCATCAGACCAGATAATTTTGTTTCTGATGGTCTGATACTTTTTCTGGTGCATTTTAGCACATTTTTTACTAAGAAAATGCTTTCATCTGGCCACTATACCATACAGGCCTGATTGGTGGTTTGCTGCAGAGATGGTTGTCCTCAAGGAAGGTTCTCCTCTTTCCACAGAGGAATGCTGTAGCTCTGACGGAGTGACCGTCAGATTCTTGGTCACCTCGCTGACTAGACTAAGATGAATGCAGCAATGTACAGAGACATCCTGGATGAAAACCAACACTTCCCATCCAACCTGATGGAGCTTGAGAAAGATAGGTGTGCCAAGTTTGTGGCATCGTATTCAAAAAGACTTGAGGCTGTAATTGCTTTCAACAGTACATCAACAAAGTATTAAGGCTGTGAATATATATAATACATTTGCAAAATAAAAAAATAAAAACTTTACGTTGTCATTATGGAGTATAGTGTGTAAAGTTTTGAAGACAAAACTTTGCTGTAAAATAAAAAGTGGAAAAAGTATAGTGGATGCACTGTACTATTACTACAGTATATGATTGATCGCTTCTTAGTAGGTGTGTAATAAATAACCGATATACATAGAACATCGATTTGTTTCTTTTTTTTAAAATGTTAATCGATTTAAAAGAGAACTGCATTTTTTGGGGGGGAATTGTTCACAATCCTTATGAGAGACAAGAAGACACAAGGTTTTGTGTTTTTGCATTGTAATTTGTAATAATCGGCTCGTTCTAGGTGGCTAGCAATGGAGCTAACGCGAGCAATCCATTCTGTCTCTAAATCACTTTGAAAATGCTTCCAAAAAACGCCAACATTACTTCATTTACGTTCCGTAACCTATTTAATAAACAAGCTGTAGCGGCATTGTTATTGTAAGAGCGAACACTAAGGAACTGTTTTTCCAGTGTAGTAACACATCGGCTTGCGGCGGCATGCTACGGCATTAGCCGTTAGCTAGCTACGGCAAGAGGTAAGCTAGCTACTGCGTCAACAGCTGAATGGCTTTTGAGTTTGTAATGCACAACACAATGTGATAGGACACCAATCTGTACTGACTGAAAAACATGAACAATATTTTTACAGTATCTGTAAAGTATTAACCCACATCTTTTGCTTTGTTTGTACACAGCTAGCTTGACAGTTAATGTACTGTAGTTTTAATAACAAGTGTGCCATGCTGCAAGAATCCATATCAATATTATAGTGACTCACTCGATGGGCAGTTTTCCATTTGGTTCAGCTGGTCGGGGAATTTTTTTTTCCTGTTGATTTTGGGTAAGCATTCCATTTTTGTCGCCAAAGCTTGGCTTCAAGTTCCACATTTATAGCGTCAGGTTCCACCAACCTTACTCTCTCGGCTTCCGTCTGCTCCATCGTTTCACAATCTCTTTGTGCTCGCTTCTATGAGCAGCAGTTCATCCTCTGTATATTCAGGTTAAAAAAGGACAAGGTATTTATACAAAAATAGTTGTCTACGTTGTCTGTTACCAAGTTTGCCATAATTAGAACACACACACGTTTGTTTTCGGAAGTAGGAACACGCATTTTTTGCGGGAAGTCGGAAGTGCGTTGCTTTGCAAACGGAAATAAATGCGCTGAGGAAAGAAGTTCCATCAATGCTTAAGGTTACAAAAATACGGTTAATATTGCACATATTACATATTGTTATGAACGTGTCTGTTACTACGTTATATATACAGTATATGTACAACGTTGATGGAGGGTTTTGAAGTTGTTTTAGAGGGCTTTGAAGACTACAATGGTGACTTCCATTAGCCACATTTTTCAAGTGTTTTTGATCATCTCTAAAATCCTTAAAAAACAAAAACAAATGTGTTTTTCTCTATCCACTTTAAATGTAAAATAAAAAAATCAACCGCGTTAATTGATCCGCTACACTTCTGCTGCTGGAAGCTCTTTTTGTGATTACCATATCTTTCAGACTACACAGCACCCCGGGGATATAAGCTGCACCCAAAAATTTTTAGAGGGAAAAAATATGTTTCCATATATTAGCTGCACCACACTATAAGCCGCAGATATATACATTGTGAAATTAGTTTTTTACACAGAAATATTTTGTAAATGTTTATTATACCTTAACTGTTTCCAAAAGGTGTCTGTTACACGGCAGTAAACGGCTGATCAAACACAACAGAAGTCATCGTCATCCACCCAGTAGCTGCGGAAGCTAGCACTCCAATCAGCTGAACACACGGAATAAGTCCATGGTGAAACCATACAAAAAGAATGCCGTTGTAAGTCAATAATACTAACACAGACACTCGTAAACGTGTTAGCATGCTAACTCATGCTAACGACGCTAGCTTCATTACATTACGATAGCACGGACAAATATGCATGAAAACACTCCTACAGACATCACACGTGGGACAGTTTAGTAGTAAGAGTTGGCGAAGTTGGTAGAGTGGCTGTGTCAGCAATCGGAGTGTTGCTGGTTACTGGGGTTCAATCCCCACCTTCTACCATCCTAGTCACGTCCGTTGTGTCCTTGGGCAAGACACTTCACCCTTGCTCCTGATGGCTGCTGGTTAGCGCCTTGCATGGCAGCTCCCGCCATCAGTGTGTGAATGTGTGTGTGAATGGGTGAATGTGGAAATACTGTCAAAGCGCTTTGAGTACCTTGAAGGTAGAAAAGCGCTATACAAGTATAACCCATTTATCATTTAATTTTAGGTAAACACTGGAATTTACAAATTTGGAGTGACAAATTAAGATTCATTTCGATTAAGTACGCAATGGACGCTTATTTCCGGTTGACGGCATCAAACAGGAAGTACATTTTCAACCCGTAATACCTGCAGTGAGCGAACTTGTCCAAAAGATGGCGCCATAACACAAACAATAACACACCGTTTTAGTCCTGTGCTTGTGTTTAATGCGAACTATTGAACACAAAACATTGTGGACATTTGCAAAAAGAAAATCCATACATTTAGCTATGTCCCTCTTTCACTTCCAGTGAAACTCATGCAAGACTTGTACTGTTAAAGTAAACAAAAAAAGTGTCCAAGACAAAATGTGCAATATGGGCACGATTAATTTGGAAGAGTATTGTTTAAGTTGAAGGTTAACTACACTGGATAAACTCGATAAAACTGTTACAATGTGCAAATAATATGAAACAGCACTGAAATACAGCAATAGCACAACTAATCTAAACACACACCTGTTGAGAAGACATGAAGAAACTGGGAGTGAGAAGCCTCGTACAGTGAGCTCAAAACACAACAGGACAAACACACGAATATTCAAGTCTTCATTTAAGAAAAATGTGGACATAACTCCACTGAAGCCAACATTGGAGGAATTGTTAAAATGTGTAAATGGGACAAAACAAACAACATGTTTACTTGACCCAATTCCTGGGAAACTTATCAAGGAGCTTTTTGTATTATTAGGTCCATCAGTGTTAAATATTATAAACTTATCACTTTCCTCTGGCACTGTTTACTTAGCATTCAAAAAAGCGGTTATTCATCCTCTACTCAAAAGACCTAACCTCGATCCTGATCTCTTGATAAACTACCGGCCAGTGTCCCACCTTCCATTTATCTCGAAAATCCTCGAAAAAATTGTCGCACAGCAGCTAAATGAACACTTAGCGTCTAACAATCTCTGTGAACCTTTTCAATCCGTTTTCAGGGCAAATCACTCTTTGGAGACAGCCCTCGCAAAATGACTAATGATCTATTGCTAACGATGGATTCTGATGCGTCATCTATGTTGCTGCTTCTTGATCTTAGCGCCGCTTTCGATACTGTTGATCATAATATTTTATTAGAGCGTATCAAAACGCGTATTGGGATGTCAGACTTAGCCTTGTCTTGATTTAACTCTTATCTTACTGACAGGATGCAGTGTGTCTCCAATAACAATGTGACCTCGGACTATGTTAAGATAACGTGCGGAGTTCCCCAGGGTTCGGTTCTTGGCCCTGCACTCTTTAGTATTTACATGCTGCCGCTAGGTGACATCATACGCAAATACGGTGTTAGCTTTCACTGTTATGCTGATGACACTCAACTCTACATGCCCCTAAAGCTGACCAACATGCCGGATTGTAGTCAGCTGGAGGCGTGTCTTAATGAAATTAAACAATGGATGTCCGCTAACTTTTTGCAACTCAACGCTAAGAAAACGGAAATGCTGATTATCGGTCCTGCTAGACACCGACATCTATTTAATAATACCACCTTAACATTTGACAACCAAACAATTAAACAAGGCGACTCGGTAAATAATCTGGGTATTATCTTCGACCCAACTCTCTCGTTTGAGTCACACATTAAGAGTGTTACTAAACGGCCTTCTTTCATCTCTGTAATATCGCTAAAATTCGTTCCATTTTGTCCACAAGCAATGCTGAGATCATTATCCATGCGTTCGTTACATCTCGTCTCGATTACTGTAACGTTTTATTTTCGGGCCTCCCTATGTCTAGCATTAAAAGATTACAGTTGGTACAAAATGCGGCTGCTAGACTTTTGACAAAAACAAGAAAGTTTGATCATATTACGCCTATACTGGCTCACTTGCACTGGCTTCCTGTGCACCTAAGATGCGACTTTAAGGTTTTACTACTTACGTATAAAATACTACACGGTCAAGCTCCTGCCTATCTTGCCGATTGTATTGTACCATATGTCCCGGCAAGAAATCTGCGTTCAAAGAACTCCGGCTTATTAGTGATTCTCAGAGCCCAAAAAAAGTCTGCGGGCTATAGAGCGTTTTCTATTCGGGCTCCAATACTATGGAATGCCCTCCCGGTAAAAGTTAGAGATGCTACCTCAGTAGAAGCATTTAAGTCTCATCTTAAAACTAATTTGTATACTCTAGCCTTTAAATAGACTCCCTTTTTAGACCAGTTGATCTGCCGTTTCTTTTCTTTTCTTCTCTACTCTGCTCCCAACCCGGGGTGGACCGCTAGCCTGTGCATCGGATGGGGACATCTCTACGCTGCTGACCCGTCTCCGCTCGGGATGGTTCCTGCTGGCCCCACTATGGACTGGACTTTCGCTGATGTGTTGGACTTTCACAATATTATGTCAGACCCACTCGACATCCATTGCTTTCGGTCTCCCCTAGAGGGGGGGGGGGGGGGGGGGGGGGGGTTTCTCATAGTCATTCACATTGACGTCCCACTGTGGTGAGTTTTCCTTGCCCGTATGTGGGCTCTGTACCGAGGATGTCGTTGTGGCTTGTACAGCCCTTTGAGACACTTGTGATTTAGGGCTATATAAATAAACATTGATTGATTGATTGATTGAAGCCAAATTAATAACGTCTCCAAAAGCCTGTTTGATTCTTAAAGACTTGAGATCATAGTGTTGTCGAGAATAAGGGTTTTCAGAGCAAGAGTCGACAACATTTTACGAACAAATGCATGCCAGAGCTGTATAATAAAACAAAGGATGAAGTAAATTTCGGGCATGAGTGGAAATTAAATATTTAGTCTGTTTTCATTACTAGAGTGGCTTTCCAAAGTGTTTTACATCCAATTTATGACAGTAAAAAACACTATGACATTGTTCTGTATGTCATGTCAAAAGCAGCAAAAATACTTGTTCACTGGTATTTGGTAAAATATATGTATTTAAAGATAAACAGTACAACAACAAACAGTCATAATATGAAACGATAAAGTCTAGTTTAAATAGCAAACTGTACCTGATTGCATCATATTGTATAGAATAGATTAAAATTAAATTAAATCGGATTACATTCTACCGAATCGAATCAAATCGATACATTTTAAAATGTATTATTTCTGAATCATATTGTTCTCCATGTATCCAGATACATATTGAATCATCTCATATAAAAGATATGCACACCTGTACTTTTTAGGATGAATTAAAAGTTGGATTACAATCTTTACTAAAAGTGTATTTAAATGGTTAATGATTGTAAAACAACGTTCTGTAAATGGGTTTGTCAATGTTTAATAGGTTACACTATTTTTATAGTATTATTTCTTTTTGAGGTCTGTCAAGTCACCCCTCAAGTAAAGCTCCTCACACCACACTAAAGTTCATATAAGTTCCACGTCGATATGCACACACCAGCCACTGATATGATCTGTAATTTGACTGTTATTTGTTTAATCATCGCAGGGCCTCTGCTATATTATTTCTCGCTCTGTTGACTTTTGTAACTCATTATTCTTTTTATTGGAGGATTGTTTGAACAAAGTTAAAGAAAGCAGGAAGTAATACTCGCTTTCAGGTCTTCACTGGTCTAGTCCCTGTCCAACTATGTATTAAGAAAATTATGTTGTTCATCTTTTACAGTTTTTTACAGTCACTAGGACACATTTCCCAATACTTAGGTCACTTTTTCAAAACTCTTCACACGGTTCTCCAAACCAACTTTCAGCTCGTCACATCAGTTCATTTCACTTTCAAAATGCACTAAAACTAACAAATCAACTCATTCTTCCAGAACACTAACAAAGGTTGACAGACAACAAACACACTTTTTCACCCACAAAACAATGACCTAAAAACACTAACAACAGGTATCATTTTATAATGTTTTCTTGTGTAGAACAAGGACATCTCTGTTTATAATTCACAGGAAAATATATGTTACTGAAATGAATCAGACATAATGCAGAATGCTTCAATATATTGTATGTCTTTTATTATTTTCTTTTCTTTTTTTTGCACTGAGTAATTCCAAAATACAATAATTTGTATGCACACCATCCACTGATACAGATACAATAGTAATGCTAATCCAGTCAGTCTTCTCCATTTGGCCACAGGTTCTCATCCACATCACATCTTATGTCATCTAGGTTCAATACACCTCGGAAAGAATCTTCTGGCATTCCTGATCCATCCCTGGCAATCTTCTTCTGATATGTCCAGGGATCCAGCATTCATTGCGTCCAGGAGGGACATTTGATCATGTGGATGGTGGTCAAATACAATTTGAAATATATTTCATTACAATATTACTGTAGAATTGTAGCAAATTGCTGTCTTATTCAAGTTTGTATTATGTTATTGTTTTGAACTTAAGTTTAACAGTTTTGAAAACAGTATGTAAGCATGTGCAAATTGGCCTGTAAGTACACAGAGTTTTGGCGTTTGTGTCGAAGTGAGAAAATAATTAATGTAATTTGAAAGTTGTAGTCATTGAATGCATTTTGTGCCAAGGCAATGATAATTGATCCTCAGTTTGGCCCATTTATACTTCTGTTGTGCTCACTGTGTGAAGAGTTTTGAAAAAGTGACCTAAGTATTGGGAAATGTGTCTTAGCAACTGTAAAAAACTGTAATAAAAGCACTCAGTATAGGCGGACCAAACATTTTTTTTCTTGAACCTTGACGCAGCCCTCCTCAAATATTGGGGAAAACATCTAAGAACATGCTTCTGTGATCTGACAAGTGTATGAAGGGAATGCTTGTTAAGATAAGGCCTTAAAACGCTGCCTTAATCAATGCTACTACAGCAATGGGCTTAGAGGCCAAGGAGAGTCCCTTGCAAACTCCCTTTGTGACTGTTTGCGATCCAAACCCCTCCTCAACTGTGGCTGCTCTGACTCATCGGTTCTCCAGTCACCTCTTAGCCTCTGTTTTCAAAACATACACCTCTCCACTGACACCAAGAGTATGTTTATTCTGGAAACAGCCATGTATGCAACACCTTTTGTGTTAAACATACACAGTGAGATGATTTTGTTCAGTTAATATATCCATTTTAATGGACAGGAAATGATATTTGCATGCATGGTTTCTTAAAGAGCATTTTTTTGCTGAATTAATTGCAAAAACCAAACTCCTTGTCCAGTTATACACTCTCCATAAGGCTTATCTCACTCTCAAGTCAGCTGGAAGTTCTTGTGCATTGTCCCCCCTGCCATGCTCACACTCATAGACAGCAGGGGTTAAAGACAGCAGATGTTTGGCTGTATGGGTGTGTGTGTGCGTGTGTGTGTGTGTTTGTGTGTGTGTGTGTGTGTGTGTGTTAGACAATGAGTGGAAGCTCCCCAGACCATCAACAGCAGGAAGGCGATTGACGGTATCAGATGTCAGCAAAGTGCTCTCATCCCCACCGCCCAGTGGTAACACATTGGAGGTAATTTTCCACCTGAACTTGTGTAAGTGTTGGAGTGTGTCGGGGAGGCACGTGCTTGTTTGCGGTTATTTCTGTAGAAATAGTCATTATAGTCAAAGACTCATTTTAGGAGTAAAGGCCATGTTCTGTGTGCCATATGGTTACTGAAGGAGTATGTATTTCTGTTATCTGGTGTTGTTACTATATAGAAGTGGGAACCTTTAAAGGGGAACTGCACTTTTTTGGGAATTTTGCCTATTGTTTACAATCCTTATGAAAGACATGGCGACGGATGGATTTTTTAAAACTGCATTCTAAATATTAAATAAACGTAAATAAAAGTCAGCTTAGAGCGGAGCAATAAGAGCTCCAATATTCCGCCCATAAACATCGATAAGTAACAATTCAAAACGCGCCAACAATACTCACATCCACTCTGTATTCAAGTTACATTTTGTGGACTGGCCTCGCTGGGCTCTCCGGGGGTGGGGGTGGGGGGGGGGGGTGGGGGCTCATGGGGGCCCGGTTGCCGGTGGGGCGGGGGCGGTCTTCCTGTCCGGTTGCGGGGGGTCTCCGGGCACCTCGGGCGGGGCGTCCCGCCTTTCTGTCCGTGTGGGGTGTGGTCTCTCGCTGGCTTGGGGTCTGGCTGCCCCCTGCTTTTCTCGTGCCTTGTCCTCCGCCGGGTGCGTCTGTCTGCGGCCTGCTGCTGGCCCTTGTGGGCGGCGCGGTGGGCCATGCTCTGGGGTTCCTGTCGCTGTCCGGCTTGGCTGCGTGGGGGCGGTGGTCCCAGGTTCCCTGGGCACCACACCTACTGTTTATGGGATGGGCTCTCGGGGAGGCTGGGGCCGTACTCTGGCTCCCGCACACACTGGGAGTCAAATGTATTGTACATGCAAATTCACATATACTCACATACATACATACACACATACATAGGTACCTACGCTCCCACATACATATACAAATACAGTACATATTTACACACTCAAAGTTTGTACATCCACACACACACTCATTATACAAACATACTGTATACACATACTGTACATATACACTCACTGTACAAACACACACATACACATACTGTACATTTACATTCACTGTACAAACACACACATACATATACTGTACATATACATTCACTGTATAAACACACATATACACATTCTGTACATATACATTCACTGTACAAACACACATACTGTATACACATACTGTACATATACATTCACTGTCCAAACACACACATACACATTCTATACATATACATTCACTGTACAAACACACATATACACATACATTCACTGTACAAGCATACATATACACTTACTGTACATATACAAGTACATATGCACACATACACTCATGCACATAATCACGTTTCATCAAACATATATTAACGTTGTTGCCCTAGGGTAAACTGGGTATAACACATGGCACACTGACAAAGCTTAACCTATTGTTACTATAACAATCTACAAGGTTAATGTAGGTTGCTTCTCTTTCTTCCCCCCCATTTTTCTGAATTCTTTCGTATCTCAAGTTATCATTACGTATTTGTATTGTTGCATTTGAACAATTGTATTGTTTATAATAAAGGTAAAGTGTTGGTATTGTTTATTATCAGTAGCACTATTTCTACTGGTATTCATATTGCTCCATTTTTAGTGTAATAATGCTCATTGTCATTGAAGTTGGTAGAGTGGCTGTGCCAGCAATCGGAGTGTTGCTGGTTACTGGGGTTCAATTCCCACCTTCTACCTTCCTAGTCACGTCCGTTGTGTCCTTGGGCAAGACACTTCACCCTTGCTCCTGATGACTGCTGGTTAGCGCCTTGCATGGCAGCTCCCGCCATCAGTGTGTGAATGTGTGTATGAATGGGTAAATGTGGAAATACTGTCAAAGCGCTATACAAGTATAACCCATTTATCATTTATTATTTATCATATTTTTACATGTCGTATTTGCTGATGTTGCTCTGTTGTTGTTGTTGTTGTTGTTGTTGTTGTTGTTGTTGTGTTTGCTGTTGTTGTTTTTGTCTCTCTGTCTAATCCCCCTCTTGTCCCCACAATTCACCCCTCTGTCTTCCTTTTTTTTTCTTTCTATCCCCTCCTGCTCCGGCCCGGCTGCACCACATGAAAATATAAATACATTTAATAAAGTCAAAATACAAATAAGGCAACAAGAGAAGTATCCTACACTTCTCTTTTGTAAAGTAAATCTGAACAGCCGATATGGGCATCTACATCAACTATATGATTTGCCTGAGAAGCTGGGCAGGACATAAAAAAATAAAAAAAAGTTACATTTTGTGACTTGAATATTAACCAAGTATTAGTGATATTGTAATTATAAGCGCAAACGCAGACAAACTATTTATTGCGGCGCCGTAATCACAAGCTTGTGTCCCTATGTTTACATCGTCGGGTGGTCTGCTGCTTCCTCGCTTCCTTGCTCCCTGTAAGTTTATTGTAGATCAAAAATCATGCAATATATCGAATGTACTCGATATATCGCGGGTTCGTCTCTGTGCGATATAGAAAATTACTATAGCGTGAGTATTCGAGTATAAGTTCTCACGCAGTTGCTTTTAGCTGCGGGCATTACACTACAGGCGTTTCTCATTCTTTTTTGTCTCAAAAAGTGTCTCAAAAAGTAGCAGCACTACTAATTTGTAGCATCATTTGAAAAGTCACCCGCTAGAGAATGAAGAGTGCTTGAAACTCCGCATGTCAGCATCTCCGGCCGGTGCCACACCCAACAAAATGCACTGACCCAATTGAGCCTGGCGTCTTCCATTTCCTGATCAACACCGTATGAAAAAATTTGTCAAAAACAGGAGATAACGTCCGCAGTAACCTACCACATAGCGAAGGACATACACTATTTGATTTCCTATTATGCAGCTAAGTTTTATTTGACAGTTATTGAAATATCTTGTGTGACATCATGCACAAAAGTGCACTTTATTTGTTTTAAACTATTGTAGTGGCGTGCTCTACAAAAAGTGCACTTTAATTTAGTATTGTTTTGATTCGTCATCTTAGTGACATCATGCACAAAAGTGCACTAATAGCTTGTTTTAAAATGTTTCTGACAATCTTGCACTTTCTGTTTTGAAATTACATGAATGTTTGTGCCACTGCTTAATAACTGTTTAATAAACACAGTTTTGGCAAATTGACTTAGTTGTGATTTCCCTCTCTGCATAAAGTTTAAAATTAGCATATATTAATGCAGTATGAACAAAAATGTTTTAATGTAGACGCATAGAATCATCATACTGGTGTGATTATATGCATCAAGTGTTAATTCAAGGTAGGACCTTTTTTTAATATCTCAATATTTTTAGGCCATATCGCGATACACAATATATATCTCAATATTTTTGCCTTAGCCTTGAATGAACACTAGATACATATAATCACAGCAGTATGATGATTCTGTGTCTACATTAAAACATTCTTGTTCATACTGCATTAATATATGCTCATTTTAAACTTTCATGCAGAGAGGAAAATCACAACTAAGTTAATTTAGCAAAAGTGTATTTATTAAACAGTTATCAAGCAGTGGCACAAACATTCATGTCATTTCAAAAACAGAAAGTGCAAAATTGTCAGTCATTTTAAAACAAGCTATTAGTGCACTTTTGTGCATGATGTCACTAAGATGACATATCAAAACAACACTAAATTAAAGTGCACTTTTTGTACAGAACGCCACTACAATAGTTTAAAACAAATAAAGTGCACTTTCGTACATGATGTCACACAAGATATTTCAATAAGTGTCAAATAAAAATTAGCTGCTTAATAGGAAATCAAATTGTTTACGTCCTTCGCTATGTGGTAGGTTCCTGCAGAAGTTATCTCTTTTGTCTCTTTTCATACGGTGTTGATCTGGAAATGATTGCCTCGCCATTTTGATAGTGTGGGCGTGTGGCACCGAACGGAGATGTTGACATGCGGAGTAAGCACTCTACATTCTCTAGCAGGTGACGTTTCAAATGATGCTACATATTAGCAGTAATGCTACGTTTTATAGCAATGCTTTTTCCCCACACTTGAAAAATTACGGTTGTCTGTTCGACATATTCCCACTTGAAGCCAAACCACCGCCAGACGATAGACCCCCTGCTGTTTTTCTTGGGAATGAATTATTCCTTCATTTGTTACCAGATTCGCACCTTCTTTCTCTCGTATTACCACTCGCACCACAGCTAACTTTAGCCATGCTGCTACCTCTCTGCTGCGCGAGGGCGTATACGTATGTGACGTATGACGTGACAGTATGTGACGTATGTAAGAAGGTGCGCTCGCTGTCTGTGATAAGGACAGACAAGACAGAGTGGGAAGAGCCTGTAGTGTAATGCCCGCAGCTAAAAGCAACTGCGTGAGAACGTATACTCGAATATCACGATATAGTCATTTTCTATATCGCACAGAGACAAACCCGCGATATATCGCGTATATCGATATATCGCCCAGCCCTAATTCAAGGCTAAGGCGAAATATCGAGATATATATTGTGTATCGTGACATGGCCTAAAAATATCAAGATATTAATAAAAGGCCAAATCGCCCAGCCCTACTTTCACCTGAAAAGTAGATGGGTGACAATATAATCGGACAAGTTGGGACTGTTCGACAGTTTCAAACCTTGAACTGGCGAGGACGACACGAAAATGAATTCAACTTTGAAGTAAACAACACTAAGTATAAGTAAGAATCAGTTCAATTCAGTTAGTACACAGGTTTTTACAAAATATGCATTTACATAAATGTTCTTCAAATCAAATATTTCTCTTCATGTTGAGATCATGACAGTCTGTCTGTGTCACGACTGCAACAATTTTTGCTTGCCTTCTTTTTCATCAAAATGTTAGCTACAAAAATGCAACTGATAGTGAGTGGCCATACTAGTTTTTTTCCCTGCTTCAGCTAATGGCTGATATCCTTAAATCACCCAATGCCTGTATAGCCAAGCTAACGCAAACAATGTTTGTTGGGACTAATGGGCAACATAAGTATTAATATGACTTCTGTGTATAAGCAAGTGACTTCCATAGGGCACCACTGTAATGTTGACATTAAAAGCAATATAAATGTGAAGTACAATTTAACTGGTGACTCATAAAAGCCTTTATTTCTGATGTTTTAAGATGTGCCTGTTTGCAATTAAAGGATGTAACATTAGTAGGGCAACATTTTAACACTTTAGCTTTGCATTCTTAATAGGCACATTTAGATATACAACAAGTGGCAGGCCAAACATATTGCAGTTCAGTTCTGAGAGCGAATGTAATACTCAGTGGGCCTCCATTAAATAGAAGCCCACTCAGCATGGTCAGCTCCAAGTGCAAGTTGATCATCATATTTTTTTTGTTTAGGTATATGTTGCCATACTATTGAGGTGAGAGAAATGTATGTTGATGGAGAGTCAAGAAGAACATATATCTGCCAAAGCTGTCAAAGCTGAGCTCTGTGCATTGTAAAAGATTAAATAGCCAGATGGTCTTTTCTCTGAAGCTACATAAAATGTCCTCTGAATTACAGACTAAATGAAAAGAGGTGGTGGGGCTTTCGTGTCCCCATCAACCTCAATGAGATGTCATTTAGAATAACTGCGATGTTATGTTAGGTTTGTCTTGGTGAAGGCAAAATGAATTAACACTTTTTTTTCTCATTTTAAACCAGAATGGTGTGCAATAAAAAGTAAGGGATGCTCAATGGTTAGTTTCCCTTCTGTTCTTGTTGGGTATTCTGCCTTTTAGTCCAGTCAGACCGAAATATGAATGATTTGCATTGACTATCCATTTTGATTTATCCGTTATGAAACAGACTGTTCAAAAGGATTGTCCACTATAATGCATCCACACATCGCTCTGTCCACTATCAAGACATGTAATCATTGACTCTGCCTTGTAGTTTCTGATGCATGTTTTTAAACAAACCACTTCAGGGGACACATGTTCCATGAGCCAAAACTTGTATCTACTGCCAGTGAGAGCAGCAAGTGAAGTGTATTTATAGTTTGCACTCTGAATATACTATAAATGTGTTAGCACACTCCTTTCCTTGGTGTTTCTAACTGGGTGTCACTTGGGATTCTATTAGGTTCTTCCATTTGTTTTCGATGTAAACATCCTCACCTCTTACATCCATCCATCCATTTTCTACTGCTTGTCCCTTTCGGGGTAGCGAGGGGTGCTGGAGCCTATCTCAGCTGCATTCGGGCAGAAGGTGGTGTACACCCTGGACAAGTCGCCACCTCATCGCAGGGCCAACACAGATAGACAACATTCACACTCACATTCACACACTAGGGCCAATTTAGTGTTGCCAATCAACCTATCCCCAGGTGCATGTTTTTGGAGGTGGGAGGAAGCCGAAGTACCCGGAGGGAACCCATAAGTCTTCCTGATATTTAGTGTGTTGTAACATTTAGTGAATATGTCGAACATCAATTACTCTGTTTACACCATGGATTATTTGTTTGTTAGGAGGAATATGCAACTGTAGTTCTACTGCATTTCATGAACAGGTGTGCCAAAAAGGCCATTATTTTTGGTCTACATTTGAATAAAGTAGTGCAGAATGCAGATTCATTGTAAAATAGTTATCTTTCATTCCACTGTGAATAATGCTTGAGACAAAACTGAGGCATACTTTATGCTGAATGTAGCCTGCTTTTGGTGTATTTCTCTCATTTGTGCAATTGTTGAATACTCAGTATGTGTCAATGCACTAAATTAGTCCAATTTCTTAAATAGTTTGGCTCTAAATAAGCCTCCTGCAGCCCATTAAAACACCATGATTTGATCGTGTTTGTTTTTTGAAAAGTCGAACACACCTGGACTATGCAATTGGAAAAATGTGCGGTCGGATAGGATCCTTCGTATGGTGCTTGCGCCAGTCTCAACGCACAGGATACAACCCGCAAGCAGATGCCATTCAATAAAAACGTGGCAACAACTGTCATGAAGAGGATACTAGTTTTTATTTGCTTCACAAATTAAAAAAACATAACATTTTAAAGGGGATTTTTGGTAGAAAAAAAGGAACTGAGATTTACCTGATAAGGTAGCTAGGGAAATGTAAAATGCCGGCTTAATTCGGACTCCCGAACAAAATACGAATGAGAGGAAAGATAATTAAGCAGGTATATTAAAGGCAAATAATAAAGCGTACACAAACCTCTTCACGCTGCATTTGTGCAGATTTAAAACTCATTACATTAATCGACAGAGCCTTATGATTGAACTCCGAGATAATCAAAAGTTTTGTTTACATGATTCTTCGTTCAAAAATTCATTCGAAAAAACTTTTCTGCCGGCCTGTCTTTGCTTTGGACCTGCATCCGCCCCGATACATTTTTGGTAGTAGCGTCATGTTTGTAGCGCAATCCAAGATAATTTCTTGATGCTGTCTGGTATTTAACATCAGCATAGCCATTACAGACGTAATATTTGTAATCTCTGCCAATATTACAACAGACATCACTTAAAACAAGTTTTAAGGATCCACAGATGCAGATGGCTAGTGTGAAGTCATAGGTCAACTGGCAAAGGAATTCATTTAACCGCTCTAAAATGAAATAAGCGCTCTCCAGCATACGGCAGGTACATGGCCTATGACCAATACTCACATTAGAGAAAGTGCCTGGACACTTGGACTTTACATGTAGGTGTAAAAATACAAAAAAACAGCTATTTGAGAAATCAGACTAATTTAGTGAATGGAAACGTAGTGACTGAGACTGGTTATTGCTGAGACGACTGCTGATCAGGGTACCCTTGATCTGGGCTCTGAAACGGTTTGGAAACAGCACTTTAGTGCAATGTTGAAAGGTTGTCAGAGTCTCTTCAGTCAGGCTAAGAGTAAAAAAACAACTTCCCTTCAGTCAAGAGAAGCCCTTATTACTGTTCTTTGTAGTTATTGTTAAGTTCTGATAAAACTGCTGCAACGACCACACTAATCACTTCTATTTGTTTTTGTTTGTCAACTGACCACAAGCATTATTAATATTTTAGAACCAGCAAGATAGATTTGTGATATTACTGAAAATAATTTTGCATTTCCTTGTTGTTTCACAAACAGATTTGTTAAGAATTAGCAAAGTGTTTATATATTGCACACGCATCACGCGGTTAAATGCATGTTCAAAATAAACTCAAACTGAACTGAACTGAACTTAGACCCTGTTGATGTTGTGACCCAAGTGAGGGCTCCCTGATCCTTTTAGCAGCTTTCAGATCAATACATGCAGACATGCATACCTGCATCCAGCACAAGATTGTGAGCGTGTGTGTCACACAACAAGCACAAGGTGCTGTGTTTGTTTTGCTTTGTTGGCGGTTGTTTGCCAGACAGCGAGCGGTGACAATGAGGGAGATTGTGGTGGCTGTGTGTTTAGACAGGGATTTCACATAGCCATTAGGTGATTCTATTTCTGTGGTTGTTGTGAGTCATGTGTCACCACTGTTGTTGACCTCTTTTCCATATTTCTCATTTCTCTGTTGTTCCACCTTTTGGCAGCAACCCGCTTTTCACAGCACTTATTTTCTCCTGCCCGTTTCACACGGAAACCCTGTAAAATCACCACAATATAGTAGAAAATAGCATTCATAAGGCATATAAAGTAATTTCAATTGTCTTTAATACATAACCCAGTAAAGCTAGATATAACATTGTGCTTTCACGCAAAAACATAACAGCATGCACTTAGGCTATATTTAATCTATATAATCTGTTTTGTCCTGAACTTTGTTTGGTGTTCTCAGAGTTTACTTTTGGATGTCTATACTAAAACTGAATTGTAAATAATATGATTACATGATCTTACTTGGGGCGGCATGGCGTAGTGGGTAGAGCAGCCGTGCCAGAAACTTGAGGGTTGCAGGTTCGCTCCCCGCCTCTTGCCATCCAAATCACTGCCGTTGTGTCCTTGGGCAGGACACTTCACCCTTGCCCCCAGTGCCGCTCACACTGGTGAATGAATGATGGGTGGGGGTCGGAGGGGCCCTAGGCCCGAACTGGCAGCCACGCTTCCGTCAGTCTACCCCAGGGCAGCTGTGGCTACAAATGTAGCTTACCACCACCAGGTGTGAATGAATGATGGGTTCTCACTTCTCTGTAAAGCGCTTAGAGTGTCTAGAAAAGCGCTATATAAATCTAATCCATTATCATTACTTGAGTTATAACTAGTTACAACTAGGGATGTAACAGTAAACGGTATAATGATAAGCCGCAGCAAAATTCTGAACGGTTAGTAATACCGATTAATTTTTTAATGATCAGAAAACCTTCATTTATTAATGCAGCGCAGCGGCGACTCCCAAGATGGCACTAACACTGTTTGCAATGGGCAGAAAACAACACAAGGACCTCGCCCTTGAGATTTCGCCCTCCTAGTAAATGGACAAAATCTGAAGTCTGAACGTGTTTTGGATTAATAAAGCATGCTGAGGGTAAAATAATTTAGGATAGTCAGCCCATCGCCAGAAAATGCAGGAAAAAAGTATCTGCAAAGTGAGACAACACTTCAAACATGATGAGCCAAATCCGGAACCACCATCCTCATCTACACGTCGAGTGCAAGGTAAGTCAACGTGTATCTAAGTGCATGATGGAAAGTGTTTAAAAATGAACATGTCATAGTTTGTCCATCAAATGTTGTTATAGTTACACCTAATTGTTACCTCAAGTTACTTGTTATTGGGCGCTATCAATGAGAGCGATTAGTGTGTAAACACAACACATACTGTAGCAGAGCAAAATGTACTTAGTTTATGTGTTTTGTGCTGTTAATGGCCGCTGCTACTTTACGTTACTTTTAAACTTAGTGTTAAAAAAGCAGAATCACTGCAACATGTTTTGTTTTTATAAGAGCAACATGAGGGTTAGTGTGTCACTGTGTTTTGTCAGTCAAATGATTATAATAATAATCAGCATCTAAAAATAATAATAATACATTTGCTTTTCACCTTTTCACAGAGTGGCCGTGCAGCGGGCAAGTTTGATGCCACAGTTACGGTACATCATCATCTACCAACATCACATATACAATACCTGATGCCTTCCAGAAGCAGCTGCTTATGCTCTCTTATGCTTATGCCATCTTGCACATTTTTCACATTTATTTGTATTTATTTATGTTATTTAGTTTCTGCCGTATTGCTCTGTTTAGAATTATTATGTTGCTTTCATATGCACATTTAAAGGCCTACTGAAACCCACTACTACCGACTACGCAGTCTGATAGTTTATATATCAATGATGAAATCTTAACATTGCAACACATGCCAATACGGCCGGGTTAACTTATAAAGTGCAATTTTAAATTTCCCTGTAAATATCCAGCTGAAAACGTCTCGGTATGATGACGTTTGTGCGTGACGTCACGGATTGTAGCAGACATTTTGGAACAGCACGGTGGCCAGCTTAAGTCGTCTGTTTTCATCTCAAAATTCCACAGTATTCTGGACATCTGTGTTGGTGAATCTTTTGCAATTTGTTTAATGAACAATGGAGACAGCAAATAAGAAAGCTGTAGGTGGGATCGGTGTATTAGCGGCTGGCTACAGCAACACAACGCCGTCCGCCGCCGCGCCGCTGTCCTCACCGGTGTCTGGGTTGACTTCCTCCGTCTCCGGGCCGCTGACCACACCGATGATCGTGGTGAAGTCTTCCGTCGCGCCGTCGATCGCTGGAACGCAAGTGAGCACGGGTGGTGATGAGCAGATGAGGGCTGGCGTAGGTGGAGAGCTAATGTTTTTAGCATAGCTCTGTCGAGGTCCCGTAGCTAAGTTAGCTTCAATGGCATCGTTAGCAACAGCATTGCTAGGATTCGCCAGGCGGGACAGCATTAACCGTGTGGTTACAGGTCCAGAGTTTAGTTCAGTGTCTCCTGAGAGTAGAAGTAATAGTAGTATTGTTGATCTTCGGTCTATCCTTCCAGTCAGGGGCATGTTTCTTCTGTTTCTATCCGCAGTTAAGCACGATGCTATCAAGTTAGCTCCGTAGCTAAAGTGCTTCGCCGATGTATTGTCAAGGAGATAAAAGTCACTGTGAATGTCCATTTCGCGTCCTCGACTCTCATTTTCATGAGGGTATAGTATCCGAGGTGGTTTAAAATACAAATCCGTGATCCACAATAGAAAAAGGAGAAAGTGTGGAATCCAATGAGCCCTTGTACCTAAGTTACGGTCAGAGCGAAAAAAGATACATCCTGGCGTCCTGCACTGCACTCTAATCCTTCACTCTCACTTTCCTCATCCACAAATCTTTCATCCTCGCTCAAATGAATGGGGTAATCGTCGCTTTCTCGGTCCGAATCGCTCTCGCTGCTTGTGGCTATGATTGTAAACAATGTGCAGATGTAAGGAGCTCCACAACCTGTGACGTCACGCTACTTCCGGTACAGGCAAGGCTCTTTATTAAGCGACCAAAAGTTGCAAACTTTATCGTCGATGTTCTCTACTAAATCCTTTCAGCAAAAATATGGCAATATCGCGAAATGATCAAGTATGACACATAGAATGGACCTGCTATCCCCGTTTAAATAAGAAAATGTCATTTCAGTAGGCCTTTAATTTCTACTTGAGGTACATGAAACACTTATCTACCTTCTAAAAGGTACATCATTTTGAATTTGTTATTTGGTGTTTTTTTAAAAAAACAAAAAAACTAATTGAAATATTTCAGTGTAAGTACTTTTTGAAAATGTTGAGCACATTTAAAAATACTGCGATGATAATAATAACCGTGATCATTTTGGTCACAATAACCGTGATAAGAAATGTTCATACAGTGACATCCCTAGTATTTATTGCATATATTGTGAAAGTGTATTCGTTATTATGTTTAGTTTTTTTTGTCTGATACAGTATGTATGTATGAGTGTTGTATATCCCAATCACCACATTAAATGTGTTTCTTGACAAACAGAATCAGTATTTAATAACCACAGAAGCTTGTTTTTCTGTGAACTGTATGGGGTTCCTCTGGCCTGATAGCTCTCAGGGGATTAGTTTAGCTTTAAGATTTACAAATGTCTGTTGGATCAACAGCAAGACACTTCACAACAGTTGATAAGCTTCATTGGTTATGCCTCTGTGGTTTGAAAATAGGAGCTGCCAACACCCACTATCAGGAGCTTTGATACAATACTGCGATCAGCCATTTTTTTCATTGTTGTGTAATTTATATGGTATCACTTGCTGCATTTATTGTACTTCTTCTGTTAAGTATTTTACTTGCTTTTATGTTTTGTTGCTCCAAGTTAGAAGACAGCATACAATTCTCAAACTAAGAATTCAGCATATTAAATACTGAATTGTTGTGTGACAATCTGTCACTTCATTTCTGTTTCCTTGTTCTTGTATTACTTTTCGCTCTCCTGGTTGCTGCATCTTGGGGTCTCAAAAACTGCGGCCATGCGAGTTCCTCACATTGTTGTACCTGATGATTTCTTAGGTTACTTTGAATGGTTTGTTTTGTTGCGTCGTCAGCCTTGACATTCATCCATCCATTCATCCTCTAAAAGTAGCATTTAAACTCAGTAATATACAATTATCCATATTATACTCTTATTGCTTATAGTATCATATGATATCATATGATTGAAGAACAAATAATCGTCACAGCTTGATTTGGTGGACTTCCAACAGTTTTCCATTCATTAAAACCGTGACTTCTTTTTCAGTGAAATAAACAGTCCACTGATAATTGTAGCTGAGTTTGTTGACCAGAACAAGTGCCAAGAGTACAGCCCAGTCTTAGTTTCTCTGGCTGGAGAAAAGAAAGATGATCCCAACAATGTTCCACAAAATTGTACAATGTTTCAGTCACACAATGAGAGCATCCAAACTGAGGCTGAATGAGGCCAGGAATCATCCCTCATATAGCTCAAAATGGATGTGCAGTATTTCTAGGCTAAACTACATTATATAGATTAAAGTATATGCTCATTCACCAAGAAGAGGATTGTAAGGTCAGAAGTCACAGATGTTTGACGTGAGGGAGGACTTACTGTCTCACAATCTCACAAAATGTTGTATTTCATCATTAAACGTTTGATAGGCTTGATGTCAGGGTTCTCGAGTTCTTTACACCAAACTCATCTACAGTAAGCATGTCTTTATGACCTTTACACGTGGTAACACATTTACCCACATTTGTTGCACAAAGTTGGAAGCATCCAATCATCCAAAACAGCTTGGTATGATATGATCCAGGGGGACAAAAGGTGTCAAGTGAAATTATTGATTGATGCCTGATTGTGTGAATGTTCCAAGTATTCACACATATAAGATTCTACAACATTAGGGCAAAAGCATCCTTGCCCAGGCACAAACTCCTGGTTTTTGGAGTATACATTTTTGGGGTTTCGGCACCAACCGTTTGGACTAGATCTGAGCAATCTAAGTATATGAGCACAAACTGATGAAGCCTATTTGGATGAGCGGCGAAACGTCTTCCAAGATAAACCAAGCAGTCCAGTTGTGAACGATTGAACGCCCTGAGACAACAATGATCTGGATGAATGAGAACCATCATGCGTATATTCTACGGGGGGGATTATGGAATTATGGTATTTATTTTATTTTATTTTTTGTCATTAAAAATAAAATCATGCGTTCTTACGGACTGTATCCCTGCAGACTGTATTAATCTATATTAATATATAATGTAGGAACCAGAAATATTAATAACAGAAAGAAACAAGCCTTTTGTGCGAATGAGTGTAAATGGGGGAGGGAGGTTTTTTGGGTTTGTACACTAATTGTAAGTGTATCTTGTGTTTTTTATGTTGATTTAATAAAATATATATATATATATATATATATATATTTTAGTATTTTTAAAAAAATTTTTTATTTCTTGTGCGGCCTGGTACCAATTGATCCACGGACCGGTACCGGGCCGTGGCCCGTTGGTTGGGGACCACTGTTCTACAGCATTTTTCATTTATTATTTTTCTTTATAATTATACTTATTCCGCCACTTTTTAGTGCGTCAGAACTTCATCCCTGTGCATCCGATTCACACCGTTTCAACGTCAAAATGTTCGGCCCACAATTGTGTTCGCAAAGAACAAATCTAAAAATTTTCCCAGATTTCCCACGATTCCCAGTTTTCCGTGAAATGTTTCCCATTCAAAATTAATGGGTAATTTTTACAAACTTCCAACATTTCCACATTTTTCAACCGATTTAAACCATTCCACCTACAACACTTTCCACCATCTTGGAAATTAAATAAAAAACATTTTCTGACTTTAAAAAATTCCAGGAATTTCCGGTTTTCAAAAGCCATACTTACACCCTTTGTTCTTTCGGTTTCAATGTCCACAATGTTCAAACAATTATAACCATTTCACCATCAAAACATTCCACATACTCAGGACATCAAAGTTCCCTATTTCGTTTTTCCAAAAAATTCCCGATTTTCCCCAAATTCCAGGTCAACATTTTGCGACTGATTACAAAAATTCAAGCACCAACCCATTCATCTCTTCAAGGGCAATTGTGATACTATCTATGGTTTTGAAAATTCTAGGTTTTCCTGAACTTCCCAAATTTCCAGGAAATTCCCATTCAAATGAATTGAGAAATGTTCCAAAGTCCACAATTCCCTAATTTCTTAACCGATTCAAACCATTCTACCATCAACACATTCCACTCATCCCTGACATTCAAACTAAGACTTTTCAAAAGTTACTAAAAAACTTCCCAATTTTCCGGAATTCCTAGAATTCTGTAACACATATTCCAATTAAAAAGCTTATGAACACATTTCTCGACCGATTAAAACAATTCCAACACTCTGGGCAATTGTGCTGTTTTTGATTTCCCAAAAATTCCCTTTTTTTCAAAAATTACCAAATTACCTGGACATTCACCCATCAACACATTCCACTTGTCCTGGAACTTCAAGCTAACACTTCCGTAAGTCCCCCCAAAAATCTGGTTTTCCAGAAACACCAATTCTCAATTCAATGGCGTTACTGATTTAACATTTCTGGACCGATTCCAAAAATTCAAAACCAACCACTACCGTTGATTCAGGGCAAGTGTGATCTTTTCCATACTCCAAAATTTCACGGTTTTCCCGAAATTCCCAAATTACCATGAAATTCCCATTCAAATGAAAGGAAAGGTTTTCCAAGTTCCACAATTCCCACATTTCTCAACCAATTAAACAATTACAACACCAACCTGTTCAGCTCATTAATTTCGTCACATGGCGCTATCTTGCATTTATGCTAACGGTTCCAATGTTAGCGTGGTAATATTAGCATGCTAACATTTAATGCTAGCAAATTAGTTAATTTAGGTTGCTTTAACCCAATAATCATGGATTTTGTTATTTGCAGCCATCTTACAAGTATGCTAACTGTTTCCCTGTCAGCATGCGAATCTAGCCATGCTAACATTAGCATGCTAATGTTTTATACTAGCATTTAAGGCAATTATATATGTTTTACCCTTAAAGTCATATATTTCGTTACTCGACACCATCTTAGAAGTATGCTAACTGTTTTCCTGTTAGCATGTCAATGTTAAAATTCCAGCTTTAGCATGCTAATGTTTTTTTTTTAACTATAAGTTTAGCTATTTGTTACGTTTCGACATAATCGTCATGGATTTTAATTGTTACTTGGCGCCATCTTAGAAGTATGCTAGCTGTTCCCCTGTTAGTATGCTAATGTAAGCATGCTAAAGTTTTTTAGTAGAATTTAAAGCTAATACTGAGTGTTTTACCCTTAAAGTTATAGATTTTGTTACCTGAGACCATCTTAGAAATATACAAACTGTTCTCCTGTTAGCACGCTAACGTTTTGGCAAGCAATTTAGCTAATTTTGTACTTTTGAATCTAATGGATTCTAATCATGGATTTTGTTACTTAGCGCTATCTTAGATGTATGCTAGCTATGTTATTGTTAGTATGCTAAAATTAGCATGCTAAAATATTTTGCTAGCATTTTAGCTATTTTTGTACTTTTTAGCCTTATAATAATGAATTTGGTTACTTGGCGCCATCTTAGAAATACTATATGATAGTTGATCCGCTGTAAGCATGCAAAATTCTCATGCTACTATTTGAGGTCATTTTAAAAATTTAGAGCTGAAGATTGTTATACTATATAAATAAACATTGATTGATTGATTGATTGATACTTTGTACCTTTTTGCAAGTATCTTAACGTTTCTAACTTTACCAACATTTATATTAAATATATTTAAACTAAATTTCAGTACAACTTCTGCTATTACCATGAATTGATTAACGCGGACCCCGACTTAAACAAGTTGGAAAACGTATTCGGGTGTTACCACTTAGTGATCAATTGTACGGAATATGTACTGTACTGTGCAATCTACTAATAAAAGTTTCAATCAATCAATCAATTCAGCCTTCAAAACATTTCCACATTACACTAGCATTTCAGTTCAGCATCAGCTCTTCTACATTCAAACCATTTCAACAGTCAAACTAGTTCAACCTTCAAAACTTTTCTACGTTCATACTACATCCCATTAGCATTTCAATGATGTTTCAGCACTTCAACATTTAAATTATTTCCACATTCAAACTGTTACTACCTTCATTCGACATTCTATCAGCATTTCAGTTCAGCTTCAGCATTGGAGCATTCACACGCAATTTCTACAAAACTTTGCTTCATCTAGTTTTTCAAGGAGTTGGTCTGCTATTACCACTGGTAATATTACTCAGTGCTAAATCAGTGTGTCATATTTAATTATAAGTTCAATAAACGGACTATGTCCAATGGACTATATAAAGATTGTCATTGCATTTACACATTCTTGACCTTAACTGCCGTAGTTGCAGCTGCTTTTTTTTAAAAATTTGCAAACAATTGAATGCTAAATGTTTTGGCCTAAGGTGTTTGAATGTAATGTTGATTTCCCAACAAAATGAAAATGATATGTCAGTGTTTAAACGAGACCAAATATGCGAAACCAACTTTTCTTACCTATTGGTACCTGTTTTTCTGTATTTGGAATCTGCATAAGTCCCGAAAATGGAGGCATGGCGAAGATATTTATAACACACTCTTGCTCTCCAATCTTGCTACCCTTCCTTCATACTTCCTTTCCAAACTGAAAGTTGCCCGATTTGTGAGGTTTTTCAAGTGTGTAGTCATGGGATATCTCCATATATGCATTGTAGTCAACTTTTTCCTTCTTTTTCTCTATCCCTCTGTTGTGGGGCAGACTGGCTCGTACATGCAAGAACATGCATTATTGGGGACAATCCAGCGGGATACTTTGTTTTTGTCGGTGCTTCATAATTGAGTATTTTAATTGATTTGATATTTTGCTTGATTCAGTTGAATCCTAATTATTGATTGACAGAGGTGACATAATGTAAGAATAAGTATAGGAAACAATCACATGTTCTCAATTTGTGACTTTACTTCTCAATAATGAGACTGAGACAATAGTTGTTCACGAATAAAGTGGTGATGTAACAATAAAAACACTCAAAGTTTCTAATTGTCAACACTATACAATACAATCACACCAAAATTATTAATCTTATCCGAGCCCTCCACTTTGGGGAATAGCCTGGAAGAACAGTTCCGCTGTCGTCTCAGCAGACGGCTTCATTAGAGCTCGCCAAGTCTGTGAAGCATCTCCCGCCACGGGACCACCCAGTGCTACCAGTCAAACTCCCAGACAACTTCACTTTCATCTCGAGCCCCTTAGGTGAATACAAAGTGGTTAGATGAGCCTTTATGTTTTTCAGTTTCACGTGAGGGGTTTGTTTAGTCCCTCACTGTCTGAACGCTTGGTCTTATCTACTATATCGCCTCAATTTAGTGTTTTTACGATTCAAAGTAGAAAAGCCATAAACAAAACACATTAGCCTTTTTTACCACTGCACTGCTTGTAAGCATCTTATTATCAGGTGCCTGCAGGGAGTGCAAGTGTGCACGTTGGCGAGGTAAACATTGGGGTCTTGTGTCGAACATGAGTTTTATTGTTAATCCTGAATAGACCACAATACATACCTTTCAACATATGGTATTTTAAATATGGTAAATATAGCTGGTAAATAAAGGAAAACAAGAGATTTCCATCCACCAACCCAATTAATGCTGTGAATATCGTATGTTGTAAAGCGTAAATTAAACCACAAAAGGGTATTCTGCTTGAGATATTTCTCATGCGAGCTCACAGTATTTCTTCCTCTGTTGGATATACTAAAATCCATAGTAAAAATCTTACTAAAGCCATGTGTGTCCAACACTGCTCTTCTTTATATGAGGATAATAAGCCATCAATTTGTCAAGATATTTACACAGATTTATGAGGTTTTATTGGCACAGATGCATACTTCTGCTTTGTCTTCATCCCTATCAAATTGAATGAAAAACGTGATATATACTGGGCCCCCTTGCATCATTAGCAATGTTTAAATGGACACAAGTAATCTGAATATGTCATGTCTGTTCATGTTTTTGTTTTGGTCATGCGTCATGTGTGTTCATGTTTTTGTTTTGGCCATGTGTTTGTTTTTTGGACTCTTTTTAGTTCCTGGTTGCACTTCCTTGTTTGGTTTGGTTTCCATGGTCACCCATTAGTTTTCACCTGTCATGTCACGCACCTGTTCACCTGTCTTGTCACGCACCTGTTTTCACTGATCACGTCACTATTTAAATCTGTCTGTTTCTGTTGTTCGTCCTGGCGTCCTCACACTATTTCATCACTCTGCTTCATGTCGTGTCACAGGTCTTTGCCAAGTAAGTTTTGTTCATTTATGCCACAGTTAGTGTTTTTGTTTATTGTTCATAGTTTTTGTGCCCACGTGCATGTCTTTTGTTTCATAGTCAAGTTTGTATTTCCGCCTTTGTGCGCGGCTTTTTTTTGCTTCCCTTTTTTTGTAGTTTTTTTATTTGTTAAAATTAAATCATGTATTTAAATTCACGTCTTGCACGCGCCAATTTTCCTTTGCCTTCCGGAGAAGCAAAACCCAAGAACCCAGTCATGACAGTAAGACGCCAGCAGAAGAGTTTCTCCGCAAAAAAATTGGACGGTTTTGACGAGGCAGCGAGGGAGGTCCTCCGCGCCATGGAGGAGGAATCGCTGCGCTACTCCTCCATGGAGTACAGAGACTCCATTTGGTCCGAGGACTGCGCTGCGTCACCGCAATCCCGGAAGCGCCGCTCCCGACGAAGGACGTCAGGGAGGGCTTCCGCAAACAAAGAGGACGCCTCACTCCCGCAAGCTCCTCCCCCTCCGGGCGGAAGCAAGCCACAGGCAGCCCGGCTTCACCCTGATGACATCACAGCTCAAGATTTTTTTTCTCTGAACTCTTTTACTTTTGATCAGCCGCCCTCAACAAAGGACTCTGTTTCTATGATCAAATATTATCAGAACATGATTTTGGACATTAGAGCATATCAGTCACAGCCATCTGAATTTCATGCCCCGCCCCCCAGGACTCAAGCCACGCCCAAGTCACAATTTTTTTTTTTTTCACCCCCTCAATCCCAGGTACAAAAAGAGAGACATTTTGGACAATTGATAGGGGAGGATTTTACCCTCCTCCTGACCTCCCTCCACCCACCCCAAAAAACGGTTCCAGACAGCGGGGAGCGCGTCTGGTATCCGCTCCTTGAGGGGGGGGGCTAGGGCTGGGAAATGTTCAGGTGGGGTGGTTCAGCATCGCCATGCCAAGCCACAGCCTCCAGCTCGGCCACCACCACCTGTCTTTCGACCTGCCAAGCCACAGCCACCAGCACGGCCCCCACCAACAGTCTTTCGCCATGCCAAGCCACAGCCTCCAGCTAGGCCACCTCCACCTGCTCCACGCCCAGCTCCACGCCAAGCCCCACCACGCCAAGCGCCACCAGTACCTGCTCCACGCCAAGCGCCACCAGTACCTGCTCCACGCCAAGCGCCACCAGTACCTGCTGCACGCCAAGCGCCACCAGTACCTGCTCCACGTCAAGTGCCGCCAGTCGCAGCTTCACGACGCCAAGTGCCGCCAGTCGCAGCTTCACGACGCCAAGTGCCGCCAGTCGCAGCTTCACGACGCCAAGTGCCGCCAGTCGCAGCTTCACGACGCCTAGTGCCGCCAGTCGCAGCTCCACGACGCCTAGTGCCGCCAGTCGCAGCTCCACGACGCCCAGTGCCGCCAGTCGCAGCTCCACGACGCCCAGTGCCGCCAGTCACAGCTCCACGACGCCCAGTGCCACCAGTCGCAGCTCCACGACGCCCAGTGCCGCCAGTCGCAGCTCCACGACGCCAAGTGCCGCCAGTCGCAGCTCCACGCCAAAACCAAGCACCCCCAAACCAAGACCAAGTCCAAGCACCGCCACACCAAGACCAAGTCCAAGACCAACCACGCCAAGACCAAGTCCAAGACCAACCACGCCAAGACCAACCACGCCAAGACCAAGTCCAAGACCAACCACGCCAAGTCCAAGTCCAAGACCAAGACCAACCACGCCAAGTCCAAGACCAAGACCAACCACGCCAAGTCCAAGACCAACCATGCCAACACCAAGACCAAGACCCCCCACACCAAGACCAAGACCCCCGCCAAGACCAAGACCAAGACCCCCCACGCCAAGACCAAGACCAAGACCCTCGCCAAGACCCGCCACGCAGAGACTCTCCGCCTGACGCACCACGCCGAGCTTCACTGCCTGCTTCGTCTGCTGCACCTGCATCAACGGCTGATTCCACGCCTGCAACGACGACGACGCGCCTGCCTCCTTGTCGGCCACGAATGTGGCCACTACCTAGTCGTCCGCCACGCCAAGTGCGCCCACCTCTTAGTCGGCCACGCATGTGGCCCTTCCCGGGTCGCCCACCTCGCCTGTGGAGGCGGCGTTCCACTCGCCGCCGCCACATGACTATGCCTCGGTGGATTCGGGGCCACTTGGCCTGGCGACCCACCGCCACATCCCCCTCCCGCCCTCCCATGACTCTTGATCCTGTTTTTTGGACATCTGGGATCTGTCCGTAAGGGGGGGGTTCTGTCATGTCTGTTCATGTTTTTGTTTTGGTCATGCGTCATGTCTGTTCATGTTTTTGTTTTGGCCATGTGTTTGTTTTTTGGACTCTTTTTAGTTCCTGGTTGCACTTCCTTGTTTGATTTGGTTTCCATGGTCACCCATTAGTTTTCACCTGTCATGTCACGCACCTGTTCACCTGTCTTGTCACGCACCTGTTTTCACTGATCACGTCACTATTTAAATCTGTCTGTTTCTGTTGTTCGTCCTGGCGTCCTCACACTATTTCATCACTCTGCTTCATGTCGTGTCACAGGTCTTTGCCAAGTAAGTTTTGTTCATTTATGCCACAGTTAGTGTTTTTGTTTATTGTTCATAGTTTTTGTGCCCACGTGCATGTCTTTTGTTTCATAGTCAAGTTTGTATTTCCGCCTTTGTGCGCGCCTTTTGTTTGCTTCCCTTTTTTTTGTAGTTTTTTTATTTGTTAAAATTAAATCATGTATTTAAATTCACGTCTTGCACGCGCCAATTTTCCTTTGCCTTCCGGAGAAGCAAAACCCAAGAACCCAGTCATGACAGAATAAAGGCCCAATCAGATAAAAAATGCTTCTTATAAAATCAAGTGGATGATTTTACTCTGAAACGGTCCATTAAGAAATACATTTAATTCCAAACAAGAGGGTTGGTTAATGCTGATCTTTATTCCGAACAATATCATTGTACACACCCATTCTGATCTTGTCTTTGTGGCTGGAGTAAAATTCACCTTCGCTACAGATGTTTTCTATGTCTGTGTGACACATTTCTGCCTTTGAGACAGCCGGGTGTTTATCAACTTTCTTTTTAGAAAAGTTCAAGAGGACCTGTTATGCAAAACCAACTTTTCTTACCTATTGCAAAATGTTTTTGTGTATTTGGGATCTGCATAATTCCCGAAAATTTGAAATCAAACCATGGTGCCATGTCAGAATTATTTATAAAAATAATAATCTTGCCTTCCTTCGTACTTACTCCAAACGAGTCTTTTGTAAATTGCCCAACTTGTGATATTTTTCTAATTGTGACATCATTGGATATCTCCACATATGGTAAAGTGTTATCGGAAGACCTTAGCCCGAGTCTGATTGATTGATTGATTGAGACTTTTATTAGTAGGTTGCACAGTGAAGTACATATTCTGTACAATTGACCACTAAATGGTAACACCCGAATAAGTTTTTCAACTTGTTTAAGTCGGGGTCCACTTAAATTGATTCATGATACAGATATACACTATCATATATACTATCATCATAATACAGTCATCACACAAGATAATCACATTGAATTATTTACATTATTTACAATCAGGGGTGTGGAGGGGGAGGGGGGGGGGGTAGGATATGGACATCAAGTAGTGGACATAGAGAGAGAGAGAGAGAGAGAGAGATAGAGAGAGAGAGAGAGAAAATGAGAGAGAGAGAGAGAGAGAGAGAGAGAGATCAGAAGGCATAAGAAAAAGTATCTGCATTCGATTGTTTACATTTGATTGTTAGCAATCCGGGGAGGGTGTTAGTTTAGGGTTGTAGCTGCCTGGAGGTGAACTTTTATTGCGGTTTTGAAGGAGGATAGAGATGCCCTTTCTTTTATACCTGTTGGGAGCGCATTCCACATTGATGTGGCATAGAAAGAGAATGAGTTAAGACCTTTGTTAGTTCGGAATCTGGGTTTAACGTGGTTAGTGGAGCGAGGAAGTAGTTTGACATGTACTTCGGTATCAGCGAGGTGTAGCGGATTTTATAGACTAGGCTCAGTGCTAGTTGTTTAACTCTGTCCTCCACCTTGAGCCAGCCCACTTTAGAGAAGTGGGTAGGAGTGAGGTGGGATCTGGGGTGGAGGTCTAGCAGTAACCTGACTAGCTTGTTTGGAGATGTTTGGAGTTTAGATTTGAGGGTTTTGGAGGTGCTAGGGTACCAGGAGGTGAATGCGTAATCGAAAAAGGGTTGAACGAGAGTTCCCGCCAGAATCCTCAAGGTGCTTTTGTTGACCAGAGAGGAGATTCTGTAGAGAAATCTCGTTCGTTGGTTAAACTTTTTGATTACCTTGGTTGCCATTTTATCACAGGAAAGGTTAGCCTCTAGAATGGAACCTAGGTAGGTGACCTCATCTTTCCTGGTGATAACAATGTCACCCACTTTTATGGTGAAGTCATTGACTTTCTTGAGGTTGATGTGGGACCCAAACAGGATGGATTCTGTTTTACCCAAGTGTATGGATAGCTTGTTGTCAGCGAGCCAGGTGCAAGTTCTGCCCTTGTAGTCCATTGTAGTCAATAAATTCCTTATTTTTTTCAATCCTCTTGTAGTTGGGCAGACTGGCTCGTACATGCACATGAACTCTCTGCTGTTGCCATTTCTATTTCCAAGTAACATACAGTTCTAACTTATATCTGTCAGTAAACTCACTTTGGAAGCACTAAAAACTATGACATTGTTGACAAGGAGAAGACACTGCCAAAGTGGAGGCGTGTAAATAAGACCACCCACAAAACAGTGCGTCCCAAGGAGACAGTCAGAAGCTGCTTGAAAATGGTTCGTAAAACATAATTTTTGCAAGATTTTGACCAACGAACCACCATTACATGTCATGTAGAGTAGACCACAAGGAAGTTTTTAAATGTTGATAGAAACATTATAATATGACCCCTTTAAGAGAACTCAGGATTGTTTAATGCATTGATAGTCAAAAGATTAGAAGCACTAAGTTGTAAAAAAAACAAGTGCATGAAACTATTGATTTTGAAAAAATTATATAAACAAACAGTGCACCAGAGAAGAGGATATTTTAATAAGTGGGTCAAAAAGAGAGAACAAGCTCGGGAAGTGCTGACAACATGTCGTTGATTTACAACATAGGCAAAAGTAGTATTTTCTTCTATTTCCTAAAAAAGACAACCAAGATGGTAAACTCTGATTACATGCTTGGCATCTGTATAGCCACATCATGACTGGATCAATGTATCTAGTGTCCATGTAAACAGTGGATTTTAGATTCCGATCAAACAAGGTTTAGATCGGATTAAAGAAATGTTGTTTGTATAACTTTAGCTGTTGTCACCTGCACAGTGGTGTGTGCAACCATTCGTGTTTTACTGGCATGCTTTTATTCCAAAGCCTAACTTCTACTCTAGGATGAGCGTTACGGAAATGTAAACTGAGCAGAGGCTGAGTGGACTCAAAACTGTACCACTCAGGCTGCCGCCAGTACTGCAAAGGATTATTATAATGTTTTTAATGGAAGGACAAAATACATGAATACGGAAGGGTTGAAAGTCCAACAAACATCTAATTTGATCAAATCCTGAGCAGAAAACAAATAGAGGAGGGTTTTTTATGTCACTATCTTTGAGTAATTGTCTATCCACAAGTGGTGCCAGGCCATATTGTGTTTATTTGGGTATATGCATGTGAACACATCTGCACTGACCACAGGTGGTTAATTCTGTCCACCAGCTTACCTGTCATCTCATTGCATCTCACTGTTGTCAAGTCAAAGGCACTATAGTTCCAATCTCCATAGTGTGGTCTCAAATAACTTCCATAAAGTAAAAAAAAAAAAGATAACAGTTATAAACCGGAGTTAAGTGAAGCAGCATCCTTAGTGAAATAATGCAGATTTTCTTTCAACGTGACGATTCATTGTGATTCTTTCGATGGTCACACAAAAACCCTTTTTTTTGGTAATACCTAATGGAATTGAATAAAGAAAGTGTAGCTTTTAGCATCCCAGCCACATCATAGATTAAGCATATGTTTTTTATTTATTTCTAGACTCACCAATTAGAAATGGATCTACAATAAGATCAGGCTTTGCTTGTCACCATGACCTTTATTTTATTGTCTGATAAAGCAGGCTGCAGTTTTCTGCTGTGCTGGGAGCTCGATGGTAATGCGAGCCAATCATTGCAATAAGGGGTTGTTTAGTTCATGTGCTTCCACATTGTTTCTATCTCAAAAAGATGACAACCCTCTGACTGATTTTAATCTCTGGAGTAGTTGCAAGTGGAGTTGACTGTTTCTTGACAGCAAAGAAAATATTTGCCTTCAACTCCAGCAGTTTGCTTTTGATTTAAGCCTAGAAACCCAAATAAACTGTCATTTTTTGCCCCCCCCCCCGACTTTAGGTACCACACGCGCCCCCCGAAAAGGAGAGGTGCCAGGGGTGGATTACAACTTCCTGTCTGTGGAGGACTTTCTAGAACTTGAAAAGAGTGGCACACTACTCGAAATTGGAACGTATGAGGGTGAGGGGAACTCTGATGATGATGGTAACTGACATTTTGTGTGACTTGTGCAGGTGTCCCGATTCACCACAGATACAGCGAGCATAACATTAATACATAACAACAATTTTCTCACAAACAGGCGGTTTGTTTGGCAGTTTATTCAAATTAGACTAGACAAAAAGACAGGGGTCAAGCTACATGTGTCCCATATTTTAAATAACTTACTTACACAAATTTGGGTTATGTATACCTAGGGACGTAGACCAAATTCGGTACTTTTATAGGCACAGTCTAAATTCCATGGGTAAGACTGGGTATCGATTCATGTAAAATCAAACGGTGCTATATTTCGGTATTTGTGTTGCTTATGACGTCACGTCCGGTTGCAGGAAACAATCATTCAAGCAGCACTCGGAGCAGACTCCGCTAAACTGCCGCTCTGTAATGTTGCAATTTTCAATGAATACAAAGGAAGTATGCCCAATAAAAAACAAAGTACCGTAAATTTCAGACTATAAACCGCTGCTTTTATTCTACGCTTTGAATCCTGCGGCTTGTAAAACGGTGTGGCTAATTTATGGATTTTGCTTCGCTGACGGCAATATTGCAAAAAGTAAAAACAAAACAAGCAAACACATTGATTAGGTGTGTTATTGTTTGTGCTATGGCGCCATCTTTTAGATGAGTTCGCTCACTGCATGTGCTGCAGTGCTGCATTGCCCTTCTGTTTAGACTGAGCTTTGAACCGGAAGAACAATTGCCGTCTTCTAGCCGTCCATAGAGTTCTACTCGTATGGATTCTTCATTCATCAATCCAAGCAATGTTTGTAAGTTTTACATTATAACTAAAACAATTAGTACTTTCTAAATTGTCCAATGTCTGATGTCTGTAGGAGTGTTTTTACGCATATTTGTATGTGCTATCATAATGTAATGAAGCTTGCGTCGTTAGCATTAGCTAATATGCTAACATGTGTCAAGTGTCTACGTTCGTAGTATTAACTTTCATTTTGTATTGTTTCAGTTTTGTAAATCCACCAACAATTCACTGCGGAATTATTGAGCCTGTTTAGCTGATTGGAGAGCTAGCTTCCACAGCTAGTGGGTCCGTTACAATGACTTCGGTTTTGTTTGATCAGCTGTTTTACTGCCGTGTTACAGACACCTTTTGGAAACAATCAAGGTATGTAAATAAACATTAACAATATATTTATGTTTAAATAATTAATTACACAATGTATACCTCATTTCACAACATATATGTCCGCGGTTTATAATCCGGTACAGCTAATATATGGAAAAAATATAGGTTTCTTCTAAAATTTAGTGGGTGCTTAGTGCTTAATGCAAATTTTCATTGGCTTTGCCATAGACATGTTACTGATTAGCATTAACCTTTTTATATGGCGATTTCAATACTTTCAAATGTGGTAATAATAACTACAACTAAGATGCATGTTACAATCAAACAGTAACTGTGTAATAACTACAATACTTACAGTATAAACAAACTTTGTAGGGCGCAATATAAGACTAGACTGACATATTCAGCTTCATACTTCCTAGCGAAGCAACATGTTGTAGCCTATAGACTACTGCCATTGAAAGTCTTGGAATTGCAACTGACAAAGTCTACTATATAATACATGCAAATGAGAGTCAGAAATGTAACAGAAGAACAAGATATAACAACTGGACTGCACAGTTATCATAATCAGCTAATTTTTTAATGTTACATTAAAAATGTTTTCAACATATTTTATAAAAGATACTGAAAAAATAGGGGATTTCATTTTCATCAACAAACCACAATTAAATCAATAGTAATAATACAATTTTTTTTTTTAAAAAACACCTGCACATGCTGGAATTTGAACCCAGCATTACCATACATAAAAAACACAATGAAGCCTTGTCTTAAGGCTGCCTACTAAGGGCTTCCGTTACAGAGTACAAATTAAAACAAAAACACAGTTCGGGGCTCCCAGAACTTCCAAGTAAAACGGGAAGGTTGACATGTTTGGTGTAAACATGTGCCGCATGTTATCTAGATGTGTGCATGAAGTGAATGTCTATCTGGAATGCTACACCGTGTGGTTGTAGGCCTTGGAGTAAATGGTACAACACTAATCTGCTTGGCAGCGGTCCACAGCTCTGTGTTGGCACACTTCTCCCTTTCACACAGACAATGTCACAAACATGTCCACAGGAGTCTGTGACCATCCAGCAAAATGAGGAAGCCTGGCTTCATTAATAACTAACTCATAACTAACATACATTTACTGTGCAGTTTTAACTGGTTCCGCTCTTATCTCACAGACAGATGTTTTTATGTAAGTATGGATGCATGTTCCTCGGGAACCCATTAGATAAGATGTGGGGTCCCTCAAGGCTCATAGTTAGGTCCCATTCTTTTTATTCTCTATATGCTGCCTCCTGGGGAAGTCATGAGGAGACACGGCATCAGTTTCCACAGTTATGCTGATGATACGGGACCAATAGATATCCTTTTTAACTGCAATGTAGACATCAAGTCATGGATGGCCGTGAATTTCCTAAATTACAAGATTTTAAACTGACAGTCTACAAAAGATCTGGGCATAATTTTTGACTTTTATCCCACATTTTAAAAAATATTACAAAAATAGTTTTTTATCATCATAAGAACATAGCCAGAGTCCGCCCGTTTCTCTCTGAGGCCAGCACAGAGGTGCCAATGCATGCTTTTATTTCCTGTCGTTTAGACCAGTGCTCCCCAACCTTTTTGTAACTGCGGACCGGTCAACGCTTGAAAATTTGTCCCACGGACCGGGGGGGAGTATGTTTAGTTTTTTTTTGTCATAAAAAAATACAATCATGTGTGCTTACGGACTGTATCCCTGCAGACTGTATTTATATATATATAATGTAGGAACCAGAAATATTAATAACAGAAAGAAACAACCATTTTGTGCGAATGAGTGTGAATGAGTGTAAATGGGGGAGGGAGGGTTTTTGGGTTGGTGCACTAATTGTAAGTGTATCTTGTGTTTTTTATGTTGATTTAATAAAAAATAAAAAATAAAAAAAAAAAAATATATATATATATATATATATATATATATATATATATATATATATATATATATATATATATATATATATATATATATATATATATATATATATATATATATATTTTATATTTTTTTTAATTTCTTGTGCGGCTCGGTACCAATCGATCCACGGACCGGTACCGGGCCGCGTCCCTGTGGTTGGGCACTACTGGTTTAGACTATTGTAATGCCTTGTTTTTTGGATTTCCCAAAAAGATTATCATAATAGTATTACAAAACTGCACGCGTACGGACAAAGACCACAGAGCGGGATCACATTACACCAGTTTTAAAGTCGCTGCATTGACTCCCCGTCTGCTTCAGAGTCGATTTTAAAGTTCTATTTTTTAAATATCTTAATGGCCTTGCGCCTTCTTACCTATCAGACCTGCTTTTATCGTATCAACCCTTGCAGATCCTGAGGTCCTCTGGCACAGGCCTTTTAGCTTTACCAAATACCAGAACAAAGACCCATGGTGAGGCAGCATTTAGCCACTATGGCCCCCACCTGTGAAACAGCCTGCCAGAGAGCCTCAGGACTGCAGAGAGCGTTGGCATTTTTTTTTAAAGGCTACAGAAACACCTTTTTAATCGGGCTTTTTACTGATCATTGTTTTTTATTTTGTTGTTTTCTATCTTAATCATTAATGTTCCTATCATGCTCTCTATATTCTGCTTTTATTAACTTACTAATGTATTATTTATGTTATTTATATTTCTATTTGTACTTATATTTTATCATATGTTATGCCGTTAATTTTAGTTATTCTCCTGTGTGGGATGCCTCAAAGGTAGCATTTATCCTCAAATCCTCAGTGCCATGCCATGTTTTGTTTTTGCTTTGTTATTTTCAATAGTGCTGTGTGTGTGTTTGCGTGCGTGTGTGTTTGTGTGTGAATGCATGTGTGTATGTTTTCTTCTCCTCTTCTTCTTCTTATTTTTTTGTGTTTGCCACTTGCCTGTGCATGAAAAGTGCTACACAAATAAAGTTTGATTGATTGATACATAAATCTCTCATAATACTGTAACTACAATATCTCAGAAAATGAGCACATCGTTTACATTTTGTCCCCCAGCTAATTGTGTATCTCCATACACAGTGTGGAGTTGCTCCTTATAGTTAATAACAATCACTTTAATTATGGGCAAATATACTGCATTTCTTAGTATCTTCAGTATCATTATCAAGTAATATTATCACTGGAGGACGAGGCTAAACCTGTTACACACCAAGAGCAAGCAGGAGCAAGCAAGCCAAGCCAGCCGCTAAGCTAACTAGAAACAACAGAAGAATTAAGTGCTTAGTAAAACTTAAGAAGTGTAGATGGAAGCACGTTACAGCAGAAAATAAGCAGATATTAACAAGAAATTAACAAGTAGATTATTAAGAGTCAAGAGCAGGGATTCTCAAACTGTGGTGCATGTACCACTAGTGGTACGCCAAAGAATCACTTGATTAAAGTACAGTGTTTTATTTTCCTATATTCAAACATAATGTTACTGTTCAAACTGTGTGTTATGTTACAGAGGCCAAAACTATTAAATATAGTTGTCGAAATAAAACCTCTGCCTTGTTGTTTAGTGAATACTTGGGCCTACTACGCTACTGTGTTTATTGTTGGTCATTATGGTTGTATTTGGAGAGACAAATTCTTTTCTGAGGTGGTACTAGGTGAAAAAAGTTTGAGAACCACTGGTCGAGGGAGTGGATAATACAACAGCAACTGTTATATCAGTATGACGGATACTAGAATGATTACATCGAAATTTTTATTTTCTCAAGATTATTTTTTATTGTTTTTGTTCATGTTTATTGGGAAAAAAGTCACTGGTCATAGGAGGACTTTGTAGACAACCAACATTTCAATGAGTAATAGTAGTTTTTTGTTTAGGTATTGTATACCATTGCCTTTGTTTTTGCTAAAAACTATTTTATATAATACAAGAAAATAAAAAAAATTGTTCAAAAGTGTGCTGACATTGTTAAGCTGTAAATTGCACTCACCATAAATAAACTGAAGACTTTACAGTTAATACATGTGATCTGTATCGGCCGATCTCACTAAGGAATGATCGGAATCGGCAGCAGAAATCCATGATTGTAGCATCCCAAGTATCAACTGAAAATGACTTAACACATGTTTTTCTCAATAGCTGAGCAACACAAATGAGTATCAAGATAATTGTGTCTTGCCCACAGCCAAGCAAGGTGGTGGTTGCCACGTTGTCCAGGGCTGCATGAGTGACTGGGGAGCTCGGATTCATTGAGGGAAACATACATTCCAGTATATATTGTGACATTTTGAAGAACAGAATGATACCCTCACTTTGAAAACTGAGTTTCATGATAATTTTCCAACATGATGAGGAGCTCAAATTCAGCTCCAAGATGATAAGCGTAATCTGAAGTCATAAATTGAGTTCCATCAAAATCTTGTAGACCCAACAAAACACAACTCTGCGTAACTTATCCACTATTATTATTTCAGAAACACCCAGCATTATTGTGTAAGCAGAGGCAAAGTTTTTGTGTTGGGTGTTTTTAAAGACATTTCACTTTTTAATACAATCAAGAGCAGAGTGTATTGTTCTATGAAGTATTAACAAAGCTATTAATGCAGCTAAAATCATATCTCCTGCCAAATGTCATTGTTAAATTAATTCAGTTCACAAAATACAATTATGTATTTTATTTTCAACTAAACACAACGGAAATGTGTGCTACTGAGTGGAGCCTTGCTATTGTATTTGCCATGCTTTTTCAAACACAATCTCAGCCACGTAACATACGACCGCCAGACAATTCTGGATGGGGAGAGATCGGGCCGTTTTGGACCGAAAGATGCGTATACGTTGGACCTCCTCGCTAGCATCGGAATTTTACGCCGGCTACATCCAGCGGCCTGTGAAGCAGCGGAGCCTAGTACCAGCGGGGACCGTCGACGGAGGAGACGTAAGCGGTGTGATCGGAAGCAGAAGCGGGGATGCCGAGTGGGGCTAACAACAAAGCTAAAGGCTAATCCTCACAGAACGCCGCTTCCTTCCATCCTGCTTTCAAATGTCCGCTCCCTGGAGAATAAACTGGACTACCTGAAGCTGGATATACAGTATATGCAAGACGTGAGATGAGAGACTGCTGCGCCATATTTCTCACAGAAACGTGGCTGAAACCATCCGTTCCGGACGAGGCAGTTAGCATTGAGGGGCTAACTATGTTCGGTCGGACAGGAGCAGAACTCTCACTGGTAAATCCCGAGGCGGTGGTGTTTGTATATATATCAACAACAACTGGTGCAACAATGGGAAGATAGTCTCATGTCACTGCTCTCCCGATGTAGAAATATTAACTATAAAATGCAGGCCATTTTATTTACCCCGGGAATTCAGTGCTATGATCTTCACAGCAGTGTACATTCCTCCCAGTGCTAACACCAAAGAAGCTTTGAATGCTTAGTACTGCTCCATCAATGAACTCCAATCTACACATCCAGAGGGAGTTTTCATCTTGGCAGGGGATTTTAATCAAGCTAACATGAAAACTGTGTTCCCTCATTTCCATTAATATGTGAATGTTGCAACCAGGGGTGGAAGCAAGCTGGACATGGTGTTCAGCAATATTAAACATGCTATACGCAAGCTGCACCACGCCCCCACCTCGGCTCCTCAGACCATCTATCTGTGATGCTAATTCCTGCATACAAGGCCCTGCTGATCAGGAAGCAAGCTACAGTGAAGCAGGTGAGGACCTGGCCAGAGGGAGCAATGGAAGCATTACAAGACTGCTTCGAAACCACAGACTGGGACATGTTCAAAACAGCCGCCACCGAAAATCATCACACATGTGGGGAGGAGTATGCAGAGTCTGTGTCCGCATACATTCAGAAGTGCATGGAGGATGTCAGTGTGATCAAGAACATCCCCACACGGGCCAACGAGAAACCCTGGATGAACAGTGAGGTACGTGCAATGCTGAAGGCTTGGAACAAGGCTTTTAAGTCTGGCGACATGGTAGCATTAAAAACAGCCAAAGCTAACCTGAACCGTGCCATTAAGGTAGCAACGCGTGCCCACAGTCAGGAAGTGCAGGACTTCTTCGAGAACCCCACAAACACTAGACGACTGTGGCAGGGCATACAGGTCATCACGGACTATAAAGCTGCCCCCTGTCCCTGTGACAACAGTATCAGCTTCCTAAATGACCTTAACAACTACTTTGCGAGGTTTGAGGCACTTAACACCACTCCGGCAAGAAAATCCATCCCTCGCCCTGATGAGCAGCCGCTCAACCTGGACAAAGCGGATGTCCGGAAAACCCTGAGGAGAGTGAACCCCCGGAAAGCACCGGGACCTGATGACATTCCGGGCAAGGTGCTTAAGGGATGTGCAGACCAGCTGGCTGGGGTTCTCACAGACATCTTCAACATCTCGCTGACCCAGGCTGTGGTACCATCATGTTTTAAGACGGCCACAATCATTCCAGTGCCTAAAAACCCACAATCTCCTCCCTCAATGATTACCGCCCTGTTGCACTCACCCCCATCATAATGAAGTGCTTCGAGAGGCTGGTAAAGGAATATATTGTCTCCAGACTTCCCCCCACATTCGACCCATACCAGTTTGCTTATCGCCCTAACCGCTCCACAGAGGACGCCATCTCCTCTGCACTCCACCTGAGCTTAGAACATCTGGAAGGAAAGGACACACACGTGCGGATGTTGTTTCTGGACTTCAGCTCAGCATTCAACACCATCATCCCGCAGCACCTGGTGAGCAAACTGTTCCCCCTTGGATTCAGTACCCCCCTATGCAACTGACTGCTGAGAGTGGGTGACAACACCTCCAGTGCCATCTCCCTGAGCACTGGCTCACCCCAGGGCTCCGTCCTGAGTCCGCTGCTGTTCACGTTGATGACCCATGACTGCTGCGCCAGGTCCACTACTAACCACATTGTGAAGTATGCAGACGACACGACAGTAGTGGGCCTCATCCGTGACAACAACAACATGGACTACAGGGAAGAGGTGAAACATCTGGTTGACTGGTGCAGAACCAACAACCTGGTCCTGAACGTCGACAAGACCAAGGAGATCATCGTTGACTTCAGGAAGCACCAGTCCAACCACGCTCCACTCTTCATCAACGGCACAGCGGGGGAGATGGTAAGCAGCACCAAGTTCCTGGGGGTGCAGATAACTGACAATATAACCTGATCCCTACACACCGGAGCTCTTGTAAAAAGAGCTCAGCAGCGCATGCACTTTTTGCGTCGGATGAAAAGAGCACAGCTCCCTTCCCCCCATTCTCACCACATTCTACAGAGACACTATAGAGAGCCTACTGACCAACAGCATCTCTGTCTGGACTGGAGCCTGCAATGCCTCAGACTGGAAGTCTCTCCAGAGAGTGGTGAGGACGGCGGAAAAGATCATCAGGACTGCTCTTCCTCCTATCCAGGAGATCGCAAAAAGCCGCTGCCTGACCAGAGCTCAGAAAATCTGCAAAGACTCCTCCCACCCCCACCAAGGACTGTTTTCACTGCTGGACTCTAGAAAGAGGTTCCGCAGCCACCGAAGCAGAACTTCCAGGTTCTGTAACAGCTTCTTCCCTCAGGCCGTAAGACTCTTGAACGCATCATAATTATCCCCTCAACTCCCCCCAAAATGGATTAACTCGCTGGAATAAAAAAAGACAATATAACATACATCCATAAACGTGGATGCATATAAAAAAGTGCAATATATTTATCTGTACAGTAACCTATTTATTTATTTATTTATTTATATATGCACCTTATTGCTTTTTTATCCTGCACTACCGTGAGCTAATGTTACGAAATGTCGTTCTTTATCTGTACTGTAAAGTTCAAATTTGAATGACAATAAAAAGGAAGTCTAAGTCTAAGTCTAAGTAATCTACCAACGTTCTGCAGCATTCTTGTAGAAATTGATGATTAGATGTTAGGATAAATTGACGGATTAGAAACTCAATACTTCAAACCTTAGTTTTACTTTTGGCTCTGTCTGAACTAGCCCACTACCACCTCCAGAGCACGTTAAATAGCACATGTTCTCCCCGTGACTGCGTGGGTTCCCTCCGGGTACTCCGACTTCCTCCCACCTCCAAAGACATGCACCTGGGGATAGGTTGATTGGCAACACTAAAGTGGCCCTTGTGTGTGAATGTTGTCTGTCTATCTGTGTTGGCCCTGCGATGAGGTGGCAACTTGTCCAGGGTGTACCCCGCACATTGTAATGCGTGCCATACGTAGTCAATTATCTCCTTTTTCTCTATCCTCTTGTTGTGAGGCATTCATTCCCCGCTGTTGCCATTTCTAATACAAAGTAGCATAAAGTTCTAACTTATATCTGTCAGTAAACTTGCTTTAGAAGCACTAAAAACTACCGGTGCGACGAAGATAACGGGGAGAAGACACTGTTGAAGTGGAGCCACGTAAACAAGAGGGCCCACAAAACGGCGCGTCTTTAAAAGACTGTCAGAAAGCGACTTGAAGATGGTCTGTAAAACATAGTTTATGCAACATTTTGACCAAAGAAACACGATTACATGTTATGTAGACCACAAGGAAGTTTTTTTAAATTGACAAAACAAATTATATTAATACCCCTTTGATGCGCCTTTAATGCGGTATAGCTCGGTTGGTAGAGTGGCCGTGCCAGCAACTTGAGGGTTCCAAGTTCGATCCCCGCTTCCGCCATCCTAGTCACTGCTGTTGTGTCCTTGGGCAAGACACTTTACCCACCTGCTCCCAGTGCCACCCACACTGCTTTAAATGTAACTTAGATATTGGGTTTCACTATGTAAAAGCGCTTTGAGTCACTAGAGAAAAGCGCTATATAAATACTTCACTTTTTTTTCTTTCTTTTTTTTTTATAATCCTGTGCACCCTATGGTCCGAAAAACACGGTAGTAAATATAATTAAAACATTTGAGCATTATGTTTGTTTTCAATTACATCAAGTGTGTACATCTAAACATTCCTGCCAGTTCATTTTACACACAATGGCTTTTTTACTTAGTCTTTTTTTTTTTTTATTCCACAAAAATATTGTATCGGTTTTTGGCTTTAATACCTTGACAATACCATACCGTGCGATTTTGACATCGTCACATCCCTAGTCAGCAGTGTGAGAAAGAAAAAACCTCAAACATTATCTGAATATTATACTCTTTGGATGATAAAGTCCATTTTTGCTTTTATTGGATCCAATTACTAATCTTCATGACTGATTAGATGATTATCAATAATTGTAGCCTTGCTCAAAATCAAATAATTGTAGTTGTCTTTGTGTCATTCATTTCAAGACAAAGGAGAATATGTTAAATTCAGTGTATCTTATTTTTGGTTCTGAAGTACTGATACTAAGTATGTTTGTCAAATGCACATAGTTCAGAAAAAAATATACAAAATCTGGGCTTTGTGTGAGGCAAAACAGAATTACATGTGAGCTATGATGTGCAGCTGAACTGTGATCCTGCTTTATATCCTTTTTACTCAGCCATAGATTAGGAGTATTCATAGATCCTTCTTCGGCAAGCTATATATTTTTGCAAGATCAAACTACTGTATATTTCTGCACACACTCTCGCCTGTTCTTGAGCCTTGGCCTGTTATCACTTTCTCCTTCTCCCTCCTGCATCTCTCTCAAGCATGCTAATGTCCTTCTCGTTGCCTAGGTAACTATTATGGGACCCCCAAGCCGCAGAGGCAGCCTATCATTGGGACAGTGATTCTTGGAGATGCAGGCTCCCAGCAGTCCACCCCAAAGCGCACCAAGTCCTACAATGACATGCAAAGCGTCCGAGTAGTGCCTGCTGACGACGACGATGACGACCAGGCCTCGGAAATGAACAACACTTTTACAGGTTAGAGCGTTGCAGCACGTTTCTTAGCTTCCTAGTCTATTTTTCTGTCTTCGTGCGCTTTTGTTATCATTTCCATGCTAAAGCAGTGTGTGTGTGTCCATGCCTCAGAGTTCAGGAACACAGTTAGAGGGAGATAATGTGTGTGTTTGTGATCTTCTCTATGTCTAGCGGTTACATCATGTCTTTGTGAAGCTGATTTCTTTGCATGCGAGCCTCCAAACACTGCCATCTGCCTGCAAGGAGGGGCAATCATTTGGCCCAATTGTTTTCAAAGCAAACATTTGTTCACCAAATTGTATTGCAAAGGTGGTCCTTTATGTGCATTTAAAGAGACAAACTTATCCATATGATCCATATTTCCTAGTCTTTCAAACCTATGCAATCTTTTGTGAGCTCTACTAAAAAATAAAAATAAAATTGATACTGTGGATGCATCCCCGCCCTGTGTCCACTTGCCAGAGTGTTGTATTAGCATTTGATCAGGCTTGAAAGGAGCACGGAAGTCTGGCCCAGGCTGGGAAATGTGTGATGGTGGAGGCTGGAAAAGCCACCATTTATAAGGGGGAGAGGTATAGGAGGGTGAGGGTCAGAAATAGTTTAGAAAAGATTGTTGGTAGCAAAATGTGCATATTTTTGGGATCCTTTCATTACACTATAAAGGATCAGGAAAACATTTTAGGGTAAGGGGACTGGGGAAGGATAAGGGTTTGAATGGTTGCTTATTTCTTCTGTTCTTTTCTGGCTTTTTTGTGACATAAACTATATTTTGTTCTTCTATGTTGTTGTTCCATGTTGTGCCCGTTTTGTTGCCCAGGATCCTTAGTGCGTAGTCTCTTCCCCTCTCCTTTGTTGTGTGCAGGTAACCCTAGCGACCAGGATGAGAGCCGCGGTGGCATCCTCCGGCCATACACCGCGCGTGACAATGCTCCTCCTTGTGGTCTGAACAATGCGGCCATCGCCACTGCAGAAAGTGGGCAGCAGACCCTGGCAGAGCCGCAAGTTTCCCCGGAAGATGCCCTGGGGCCGTTGCCTGAAAACTGGGAGATGGCGTACACTGAGAATGGAGAACTTTACTTCATAGAGTATGTGTCGCAGCCTGAAACACCTCACAGTGTAATAGCATGGATTCACTTTTTGAAATACAGTGGTACCTGTCACCGATCCCCTGAGCTAATGGATCGGTTTGCGCATGTGCCAAAAGTCAGTCAATCCCGTTCCGACAGTTTTTCCAAAATACAGGCATTTTACCATCTATTTTTACAACTGGTTTGCAAAAGTATCTACTGATAACCTTAAATAGTCAACAACTACACTTTAAAATGTTAACATCATTGTTCATTATGCACATTTGAAGCATCCATTTTTATCTTGGACTCCTGTGGAATACTGGTGGTCACATTGTCAGACTCATAACTAAAAAATCTTGCATTTTATGGTAATACCCGAAGTTCAACATTATCCCAAAAATATTTTCTTGATCCAACTACTTTAAATGAAAAAATATATTTTCAACAAAGTCTTAAAAACTGTAGGACAACAGCAGGAAGTTGTTATGTTTGCGCATGCGCTAACACATCGAGTAACTCAGTGGATCGGGTAATGACAGAACCTCGGTTTTCATGCACACCGGTTTTAGTATAATTTGATATTGAAGAAAATGTTGACCAAAATTACGTCTTGGTTTTATTACGCAGTCTCAGTTTTAGTACGATTAAACACACGTTGGTGGTTCAGTCTCAGTGCTTTTTTTGTAATTAGGGAATGGCTGCAAACCACTATAGAGCCAGTACAAGTTGTTGCATACATTTTGATAACCCAACTGAAGTCAATAAGGCCTTAAAGTCTGTGTTTCCAGAGTGTCACTGAATGCACAACACTGCTCGTCTGTATTCATCAACAAGGGGAAAATGGTGCTTACCAGCTCTCCCCCATAGTTTCGTAGAGAGCCTGGTCTTGCACAACAGTAATAGCTGCAAGAGCTGCTAGAGGTCCACCACTTTAAATGCACCCGGCATTGCTTCAAAGATTAGTTCCACCTTGTATTCCTTGCTGATTTAAAGGAGAGTGGTGCGTCCAGGCACAAGTAAAGGCCCAAAAGTACTCGGATGGAACATGCACAACGTCGTCCGCAGAGGTACAGCCTTATTCAAAGTGGACGTCCGCCAAGCCTGTCGGCGCAAAACTCAATCTTTATGACTGCACAGACTCCGCTCTGTGCACTCGTGCCACACAAAACACTATTCGGTGTGTACTTTTCATACATGTGACACTGATCTGCAAAATTAAAATCAGGTCAATGAATGTATGAATTAAATGTTTTCTACGACTCATGTCTGAGACAATTTCCGACACCTAGTTGAACTGGCTGCAATATTTTGCTCAGAGCAGCGAGTAGATAGTACTTTTCGTCGAGAATACTCCCCTTCCTTGTTTTTTTGGCATTTAATGGCCGTACATAAAACTGACCTTCTCTTTGCAAAACGAGCTGTGAAGTGTTACGTGTTGTGCCGTAACGTTGTCTCGTGCATGCGTGTGATTACCTTAGTTGAGTCCAAGTTAAAACGTTGAGCAAAGAGACGTCCGTTTGTTCATGGATATAACAAGAGTGCCACAACTTTGATAAATAAGGTGAGAAACACTGTTGAATTCCAGAAAGAAGTTGTAGAAAAGTACAGAGGCAGTGTTAGGGGGGTTAACCCACCTTCTCTCCTCCCTCGTCTTTTTTTGCTGTCAAGAATCCTAAATGATCAATTTCATCTTTCATCTATATGCATTTTGCATTTTTTTCTGCGTGTAAAAATATAATCATTCTCTCTAAAAAAAGGTTTTAGGTTGACATTTTTGAGTGTTTGAAACAGATTAATTGGATTTACATTGTTTCCTATTTTTTTGTGGGTTTTTTTACGATTCAACTGTCTCTTTGGAATGGATTAATCACAAAAACCGAGGTACCACTGTAATTGCAATAGCTCACAAAGTAGTCAGTGTGTATTTTTTGATCTATTTTGCACGTCCGGTGGCTTGTCCTCCTCGTGATGAGGTTGTAAGACCTGCCCGGCCATCCCGGTACCACTGCTTTCCTATTAATCCCTGCATGTGTCGATCTCTAAAGGAGATCACACTCTGATCACCTGACTACCTCCACCTCTCTGTCCTCTCTGCAGCACAACAAAGGCACACCACCAGGACATGGCTGTGCATTTAAAGAGCTTGTATGTTCATTTTTCCAATCACTATTGTTTCTTTTTACAATTGAAGGAAAAGTCAGGGGATTGTTTGTGTACATATCCTGTATGTTGTTTTGTTATCTTTATTTTTCTGTGCAGCAGAGGCCCAGAGTCCTTAATAAATATGCAATCCTGGTTCAAATTTAAATTGTTATTGACATGTATGTGCTTCTACTGTGCTTTATTTTGAAAGGCTGTTTTGATATATGTTCTTGTCTACTCTGTGTTCTTACAGCCACAACACAAAGACCACATCATGGCTGGATCCTCGGTGTAGAGACAAAGCCTCTCGGCCTCTGGAAGAGTGTGACGATGATGGTAAGCTGCCACACATCTTTTTGTTCTTTTTTAGAGTATTCTTACTATTAGTGTCCTTTGTGTTTTTTATCAAAATGTAAGAAGTGGACAGGTGCACACTGTCCCAGTGATATTTGAGGAAGATCAGTAATTTACTAGGAAGTGCATATTGTGAAATTGCACCATCAAGTGGCAAAGATGAAAGTAGCATAACAGCAGTGAGGTTTCCATTTTCAAATGTTGCTGCACCTTGTTGTTGTGACTTTCTAAGGGGTTTCTCTTTCCTTATATTTCCTCCATCTTGACTGTCATGTCATTCTTCATTTGATCCCGTTTTGTTACTGTCCAACCTGATTCTACCTTTACTCCTCATCCCCCTTCTGTTCTTCATTTTGTTTTTATTTCTTTAATCCTGATTTCACCTTGGAGAAGAGAGGATACATACAGAAGACCTGGAGCGTGATCTAGGTAGGATAACTCTGTTTTGTATCAGAATCAGAAGAAAGGTATTGCAGAGATTGTGCACAAACCGTCTGATGCGAGGTGAATGGAAAGGGATACAAGCAGTGAATAACATAATTAAAAAGTACCAATGATTGTCACACACACACTAGGTGTGGTGAAATTATTCTCTGCATTTGACCTATCACCCTTGATCACCCCCTGGGAGGTGAGGGGAGCAGTGAGCAGCAGCGGTGGCTACGCTCGGGAATCATTTTTGGTGATTTAACCCCCAATTCCAACCCTTTACAGTATATAATAAGACACTAAATGCATAGAATACACTATGGTGTTGAATATTTCATTGGTTTTATACATGCTAACCAATGTACTGTGAAGGGAAACTGCACTATTTTTAGATTTTTTTAAATCATTCACAATCCCTATGTAAGACAAGAACACATATGTTTTTATTTTTTTATGCATTCTAAATCATAAATAAACGTTAGCTAAAGTCACCTAACAATGAAGCCAATATAAGCTTCTCTGTTCCACCCACAGAGTGCGCAAAATACCCATCCAAAAAACACAGACAATACTCATTTGCATCTCATGACCTGAATATTAACCAAGTATTAGCTAACGCAGGCAATCTTTTTTTTTAGCTAACTAGCTTACAATGCTATACTGAAATATTGAGCCGGTGACCAGCTGCTGCTGTTGCTTTGCCTCGAAATTGGTGAAAGTTAATTCTAGATTAAAAAACATGCCTCTCACTTGGATTATAGAAGGTTGTGGCCATCAACCGAGAAGTTGGTTAACTTTAGCATTCAACTTTTGCCGATAAAGACTAAAAAAAAAACGCTTGTTTGGGGCAACTTTTTTTAACCCTCCGTGGGGATTATTATCAATTCTTCATCTAAACAGGAAGATATGAGCTAGCCATTGTCATGTCTGTGTTCATGTTTTCGTTTGGCCATGTGCTGTTTTGTTTTTTGGACACTTCCTTAGTTCCTGGTTTCACTTCCTGGTTTTGTTTTGTGTCCATGGTTACTCATTAGTTTCACCTGTTCCACGTTTGGACTCACACACACCTGTCTCACGTTTTCACATTGTCATGTCACGCACCTGTTCACAGTTAGTCACGCACCTGTTTTCACTTATCATGTCACTATATAGGCTTTTCTGTTTCTGTTGTTCGTCCTGGCGACATCACACATTCATGCCATGTTCACAGTTCCTTGTCACGTAAGTTTTTGTTTAATGTTCATAGTTCTCCGCCATTGTGCGCGCCTTTTGTTTTCCTAGTCAAGTTTTTTACCTCCGCTGTGAGCGCCTTTTGTTTGTACCTTTTTGTTTGAGTTAAGATATTAAACATGTCCTCACCTGCACGCCACGTATGGTCCAATTCATTTGCACCACGGGAGAGTAAACCACGTCAAGGACCAAGTCGTGACAGATGTCGCCAGCATAAGAGCTCTCCCGCAAGATTGGACAAAGGAACGTGGGAGGTCCTGCGCGCCATGGAAGCCGAGACACTACGCCATTCCCCCATGGAGCGCAGGGATCTCATGTGGGGTCCGACCGGCAAACTGGTGCCGATCAGCTCCCTTTGGCCCGGGGACGTTGGCACGTCATCCCTGTCCCGGAAGCGGCGCTCCAGACCGAGGACGTCAGGGAAGGTGAGCGGACAGCCCGCTGCGCTCCTGCAAGCTCCTCCCCCTCCGGGCGGAAATGGGCCACAGCCTGCCCGGCTTAGCCAGGATGACATCATAGACCAAGATTTTTTTTTCCTGAATTCCTTTTCTTTGGATCACCCGCCCCCCAGGACTCAAGTCACGTCCACGTCACAAGAAAAACATTTCTCACTCATAAATTCCCAGGTAGAAAAAGAGAGACTTTTTGGACAGTTTGGAGGGGAGGATTCTACCCTCCTCCCGACCTCCCTCCACCCACCCCAAAAGACGGTTCCAGACCGCGGGGAGCGCGTCTGGGATCCGCTCCTTGAGGGGGGGGCTAGGGCTGGGAATTGTTCAGGTGGGGCGGGTCAGCTTCGTCACGCCAAGCCACAGCCACCAGCACGACCCCCACCACCTGTCTTTCGACCTGCCAAGCCACAGCCACCAGCACGACCCCCACCACCAGTCTTTCGTCACGCCAAGCCACAGCCTCCAGCACGACCCCCACCACCTGTCTTTCGTCACGCCAAGCCACAGCCTCCAGCACGACCCCCACCACCTGTCTTTCGACCTGCCAAGTCACAGCCACCAGCACGGCCGCCACCACCAGTTTTTCGACCATGCCAAGATCCACCTGCTCCACGCCCAGCTCCACGCCAAGCGCCACCAGTATCTGCTCCACGCCAAGCGCCACCAGTACCTGCTCCACGCCAAGCGCCACCAGTACCTGCTCCACGCCAAGCGCCGCCAGTCGCAGCTTCACGATGCCAAGCGCCGCCAGTCGCAGCTTCACGACGCCAAGTGCCGCCAGTCGCAGCTTCACGACGCCAAGTGCCGCCAGTCGCAGCTTCACGACGCCAAGTGCCGCCAGTCGCAGCTTCACGACGCCAAGTGCCGCCAGTCGCAGCTTCACGACGCCAAGTGCCGCCAGTCGCAGCTTCACGACGCCAAGTGCCGCCAGTCGCAGCTTCACGACGCCCAGTGCCGCCAGTCGCAGCTTCACCACGACGCCCAGTGCCGCCAGTCGCAGCTTCACCACGCCGCCAAGTGCCGCCCGTGGCTGCCCCACGCCGCCAAGTGCCGCCCGTGGCTGCCCCACGCCAAGACCAAAGCCAAGACCAAGACCCGCCAAGTGACCAAGACCAAGAACCGCCAAGTGACCAAGACCCGCCAAGTGACCAAGACCAAGACCCGCCAAGTGACCAAGACCAAGAACTGCCAAGTGACCAAGACCAACAACCGCCAAGTGACCAAGACCAAGACCCGCCAAGTGACCAAGACCAAGACCCGCCAAGTGACCAAGACCAAGTCCAAGCACCGCCACGCCAAGACCAACCACGCCAAGACCAACCACGCCAAGACCAACCACGCCAAGACCAACCACGCCAAGTCCAAGACCAAGACCAACCATGCCAAGTCCAAGACCATGACCCACGCTGCCAAGACCATGACCCACGCTGCCAAGACCAAGACCGCCAAGGCCAAGACCACCCATGCCAAGACAAAGACCCCCCACGCCAAGCTTCGCCGCCTGCCACGACAACGCGCCCACCTCCTCGTCGGCCAAGGATGTGGCCATTCCATGGGCGTCCGCCACGCCAGGTGCGCCGACCTCCTCGTCTGCCACGAATGTGGCCATTCCCAGGTCGCCCACCTCGTCAGGTTCAGCGGCGGTCTACCCGCCGCCGCCACCTGACTCTGCCCCGGTGGATTCGGGGACACCTGGTCTGGCGACCCACCGCCATGTCCCCCTCCCCCCCTCCCATGACTCTTGATCCTGTTTTTTGTTTTTGGCCATCTGGGATCTGTCCGTAAGGGGGGGGTTCTGTCATGTCTGTGTTCATGTTTTCGTTTGGCCATGTGCTGTTTTGTTTTTTGGACACTTCCTTAGTTCCTGGTTTCACTTCCTGGTTTTGTTTTGTGTCCATGGTTACTCATTAGTTTCACCTGTTCCACGTTTGGACTCACACACACCTGTCTCACGTTTTCACATTGTCATGTCACGCACCTGTTCACAGTTAGTCACGCACCTGTTTTCACTTATCATGTCACTATATAGGCTTTTCTGTTTCTGTTGTTCGTCCTGGCGACATCACACATTCATGCCATGTTCACAGTTCCTTGTCACGTAAGTTTTTGTTTAATGTTCATAGTTCTCCGCCATTGTGCGCGCCTTTTGTTTTCCTAGTCAAGTTTTTTACCTCCGCTGTGAGCGCCTTTTGTTTGTACCTTTTTGTTTGAGTTAAGATATTAAACATGTCCTCACCTGCACGCCACGTATGGTCCAATTCATTTGCACCACGGGAGAGTAAACCACGTCAAGGACCAAGTCGTGACAGCCATCAGTTGGCATCCCAGTAAGAGCAGACATTGTACAGTAAATGTTTTTTTATTATGTTCGTAGTTGGTATTTCTTGTTTAGCACTTAGCAATACTGCGACATGATGCTATAGTGTTTCACTAAAGCTGCATATGTTTTGCACACAGCTTCTCAAACCTGTTGCTCGTTCTCCTTATGTCCAGTTCTGGATCATAATTTGCCCCAAGGTAGTCTTTGTTGTCTCTCATGAAGTCTGCTGTGAGTAGTAAGGTTGTTGTTGTAGAAGGAAAAAGTGAATGCTGTGATTCATCTGTGAAATTATTCAGCCCCAAATGTTTCATTTTCAAAACATTTTCTGAAAATTAGATTAAAATCTGCCCATAACTTTTTGAGCTATCACTAGCAGTTGCTTATTCCTTTTCACACATTTCCTGAATGTTTAATGAAAATCTAAAAACAGTTTTTTTTACTTATGTAGCGCGCTAATTAACATGGGTGTCGTTAGGCCTATTTTAGAGGGGCAGAATGGACATGGAGTTTTGCGTTTGCTCAGACACATGAAAATCCGTTCCACCTACGCGCACATTACTGCAAATCTGAAAAGGTTTATTTCCACCCGAACCTCTTCTGTGTTCAGGGTCAACTCTGTAGTGCTTTGCATGTTAATTTACACTGCAATCATCTGTGCAAAGTTTCCCCGTTTACATGTTGCCTAGTAGCTTTTCCATGCAACAACACTGTCCTTATGTTGGGCCATCTTATGCTTAACAAAGATGACTAAAGCTTTCTTTCAGTTCCAGTTTCAACCATTTAGATGTCTTCAGTGTTTGTTGTGTAATTCTAATACAGTGTTAAAAAGTTGTGAGCAAAAACATTTTGCAAATGCAAAAAATGTTCACCCGTTCGCATTGCACACTCGCATCATGTATACTGTATCTCCTGTTCTCCCCTGTTCTTAAAACCTAGTGATGCCCCTGCTAATTGACTAACTAACAGGCAAACCATGCAAAGCCAACGCTGATGATGGTAATTATGCAAGTAGGTTTTGTTATGGCATCAATGTATTTTCCCAATCGAGGGAAAAATAAAGTGTATCTTATCCTATTCTATTTTATATGTTTATCTAGCCCCAGGGAGGGAGTCACAGCTCATACTGTGAAAAGTCGCACAAAACCACATTTTCACTAACAGTATTTTATTTTATTGTTTTGAACAGTGTGTTTTTAAATTCAAAGGTTTTATAGACAATTTTGCTTGACATAAAAAGGTTGTGCTGCTGATTAACCTGTCGGTAATGGTAGAAGATCTGAGTATTTAAATAGCATTTATTGTCTGTCTTTATTGTAGCTGGCTGCTGAGAGGCAGACAGTTTTGATAGTAAAATGCAGTCTCGTTAAACCTATTTACTGGACCAAAGGTGGGGAAATCCTCTGTGTGGAATCAAATACAGCGAGGAGGAAAAGTGAGACGAATGCATCATATATTAAATGTGCTCATCAAGTCACAGTTGAAGAGCGTTCGTTTATTTTTATTTTTTCTATGCTTTATAAAATATCTAAACAACATATTATTCAGTTCAACACATGACGAATAATATTAATTACAAAATATTTGTTGTATCTGATTTATTATTTTGCTGTGCCCATAGAGAAAGACTGATTATTGTTACAAACTGTTGTGAAAACCCATGCAACCCTACAAAACACTGGGAGTTGGGTGCTGTTGATAGTTTATGCTCTGTGTTTTCTTTATTTCAGAGCTGCCGCCAGGATGGGAGAGGATAGACGACCCAGTGTATGGCATTTACTATGTCGAGTAAGTAAATCACCTTGTTGGCACATCACCTCACAGGAAATTAGCCTGCCTTCTCTTATAAATACAGCTTACTGCACACTAGCTGTCAATTATTAGCAACCTCTGTCCCTCTGTGTTAGTCATATAAACAGGAAGACACAGTATGAGAACCCAGTGGTGGAGGCGCGGCGTCGGAAAATCCTGCAGGACCAGCAGCAGCCGCAGCCTCCAGAAGGTGAGCGGTTCATTCGAGGTTGGTTTCCTGCCCATTTCTTTCTTTGTTCATGTCTGTGGGTTTCCCATCCTTTTGCTTGAACACTCACTGGGGTTTGGGTGTGCAAGTCTCTCTTTGCCGTCTTTTGACGGAAAGTGCATTTATTTGTTAAATAAAATTCACTTCTTCAAAGTAGAGCTGCCCCAAACCACTGTGTGACCATTATTGTTGTATTTTTTTAGTCATTAAAATCCATTGGATCATTTTTGTTTATTATCTAACATGATTTGACTTGACAGTAATAAACGTCAATACGGTGGAACCTCGATTTACGAAGAGCGGTGGGTGTGTTCACTGTGTAAAGTGGATTAAGTCACTAGAGAAAAAGCCCTATATTATTAATTTAATTTACTTGACGAACCGATAAGTTCATATTGTGAAGCAGAGTTCCCCATAAGAATCAAAAGTCTCTATTTTATTAAAAACTGCACAGTTTGATATATATACAGTATATACGGTATATATAATTTATTAACTCCCCTGAAGAGCAGGGAAACCTCTGAAACAGACCTGTAGGGATGAAATAGCCTCTGTGTGTTTTTTCCATATATATTATATACTGTATCACAAAGCAACATAACCTAGTGGTTGGAGTGTCCGCCCTGAGATCGGTAGGTCGTAGGACTGGGCGATAAAACAATAACAATATATATCGCGATAGACATGTGATCAATATCAATAGAAAATGGGGTCGATAGAACGTTCGATAATTTCACTGAGTACTTTAGAAAAAAATAGGAAGAAAGGCAGAGCCGGAACCGCACGGCATTCTGGGGGGTGTAGGCAGAGGAAGGGCTTTGGCCTCTCGACCTATCACGGCCGAGCCTGAACCGCAAGGCATTCTGGGAAATGCTAATAGGAAGAAAAAAGAAAAAAAAAGCAACAACGGCTAGCTGACGACGAGGAGTGAAACCAAACGGGAATATGAGCGCGGCAGCACGAGAGGAAATTGTAAATAAAAAAGGAAACGTCACGTCACCAGTTTGGCAGTATTTTGGATTTTTTAAAATCCGATACGAATCAGAGTAATACTGTCTGAAAACTTTGCAAGGTCGTCGTCCCGACCAAGTCTGGGAACACGACAAACTTATTTTACCACCTGAGCCGCTCTCACCCGCTGGAGTACAGCAGTATCAAACACCCACAACCATCTACATCAGCCGGTGCAAGTGGAACAGCACCGAAGCGGCAACAACAGACCACCATCGTCTCGATGGTGGTCTGTTGTTGCCGCAGACAGTATTACTCGGCAGCAGTGCCATACGACACAAATTCAAAACGTTATAAAGAAATAACGGATGCAGTGGTGTATCAATTAGCGAAGGACATGCTACCGCTCAGCATAGTTGAGAAGTCTGGGTACAAGAATCTCATACACATGCTCGACCCCCGTTATGTTCTACCTGACCGAAAGCACTTTTCCAAGACAGCTATTCCTAAGCTTTACACAATGTGCAGGGAATCCGTGGAAAAGGAGATACTGAAGTTGGTTTGATTTTTCCATAAATGACTGAAGAGAGTAACAGGTTTGTTTTGTCACAGATGTTCAGACGCAAGTTTATTCCGATGTTTACAATATTCTGTAAGACATGTTTGTTTCTGCTTGCTTAATGTGAGTGTTATTTATTTGCATATATTGTTACCAATATGGCTTTAAAGCCTGAGTTGTACACTACTCATTTCTTAATTACAATACTTTGCACATTTTGTTGGATTAAGCATTTATTTAATTTCAATATTTGCACATCGACCAGTATTTTCTTTTATCTGACTGTTTTTCATAATGCTGACCTCGTTCTAAAGGTTAAAGGTTATATTTCAAATAAAAGTATTTAAATTCAGCCTTTTTTCTCCTGGTCTTTATTTAGAATAGTTTTTTTTTTTTTTTTATCAATAATTATCGATATCGACTGATATGAAACACTTATATCGTGATACATTTTTTAGTCATATCGCCCAGTCCTACGCTCGTGAGTTCAAACCCCGGCCGAGTCATACCAAAGACTATAAAAGTGGAACCCATTACCTCCCTGCTTGGCATTCATCATCAAGGGTTGGAATTGTGGATTAAATCACCAAAATGATTCCAGGGCGCGGCCACCGCTGCTGCTCACTGCTCCCCTCACCTCCCAGGGGGTGATCAAGGGTGATGGGTCAAATGCAGACGATAATCTCACCACACCTAGTGTGTATGTGACAATCAGTGGTACTTTAACTTTATAACAA